>NC_092518.1:121240471-121540471 GCF_047511675.1 Marmota flaviventris
AAGTATGTGATTTACATGAATAAGGTGGTTATAGGGCTGGGATGTAGCTCAGTGGCAAAGCGTCTGCCTTGCATTCGCAAAGCCCTGGGTTCGACCCCCAGTTCCAAAAAAGACAAAAAAAAGAACCCCACCAAAAAAAAATAAGATTAAAAAAAAAAAACCTTAAAAAAAAAAAAAAGAATAAGGTGGTTATAACAAAAGATCCTACTTTATGACAATTATCCTCCTTGGGCTTGTGGGACATAAAGCAGTGTTTATAGTAGAGAAGCCAGGGGGCCTGTGTTATTAGTTCAGAACATCACTTCCTTTTTTTTTTTTTTTTGGAGTGCTCTACCACTGAGCTACATACCTAGCCCCATTGCTTTCCCGTTTAAAAAATCCAACTTCTTTTTAAATCCCAGGATGCATGCATTGTGAGTTTAGCATTGCCCCCTTGTCATCCCAGAAATGAAATGGCTAATATAATTAAATGAGAACCAAAACAGGAGAAGGGGTGGATAAAGTCTCTATTTAGTCACATAATGTCTATTTCCCACCAATCCTCTTTAAACCAGATGCTTGGCAGTGTTTTAACAAATACAATGCCTTTCCTAAAAGAAAGCAACTTGGGCAGACATTTTATTTCCTTTTTAAGTAGAAAAGACTAATAGATTGTGGTTGCAGTTCTGTGAGAAGATATGATACACATCATTCCAAATCTTTTCGTATTCTTCTCACTGCACACTTACAAAAGACCTGTGGTCTTTTCCTGTCCTGCCTAGCTAAGATCATTTGGAATGTTCATGATTACTCACAAATTCATGTGTGCACACATGTTCACTCCCTATTTCTCCCATATGCACTAAGACTACTGACTATGGGTGTACCAAGCACTAGATTTTCTTCTTTTCTAAAGGCAAAGTACTAAGCTTTTTCTAGTATACTTGAGAAAGACTCTACACTGTTTCCTTCCTCAACAGAGAATGTTCTCTCCACACCTACCCAGTTCCCCAGGAAAGGTTATTGGTTTTCAAAACTTGGAGATTACCTGAATGTCCAAAAGGCACTTTTAGACAAAGATGAACAGTAAATAAAACAAGCCAGAATCTTTCCTCCTTGGTGGAAAGGCCATCTCGGCCACACCATGGTTAATGTATAGAATGGGAAATACTAGATGTGTTGCAGACAAGATTGCAACCAGGGTCTGGGGTTGTAGCACTGTGATAGAGCACTTGGGTAGCTTGTGTGAGGCACTAGGTTCAATTTTCAGCACCAGAAATAAATAAATGAATAAAATAATCAACATCTAAAAAAATTTTTTTAAAGACCAAGAGAAAGGAAACAACAACTGAGGTTTCAGTGGCCACCATATTATACTTCTGGCTCTGAAATATGAAATACTACTTAGAATATCATCTGGAAAAGAGTGTGTTTGGAAGTGCTCATGTTTCATACAAGCCTTTCTATTCAGAATTGATTCTTTCATCTTTCAAATTGGCAGGGGTGAGGGATAAAGTGATCACTCAGGGTGAAGAAATCCCACAAAGAAGGACATAGAGTTCACTTTCACCAGGAGTAATGAACAGTTTGAATGGACTGAGAAAGCTTTTTTTAGTCTGTCAAAAGAAAAAGGTGTTGGTGAGCTGTCAGCGAGACCCACGGGGGGCGGGGGGGGGGGGGGGGGGCGGGTTCACCCTGCGGTCTTAGCGGGAAGTTTGCAGGCAGATTCCGGCCAGTGCTGGGTGCTAGGCTGGGTGGCTTTGGGAGGAAACGTGGGTAGAACAAATATTTGTGGAACTGCCTACGGGAAAAGGTGTTCTGTTCCTGGGAACAGACAGCAGAGGCTGCGTGGCCCCGGGAGGAGTTCATAGGACTTGGTTCACCCGGCTGGAGACGAGAGCAGGCTGAGGGACAGCAGGGACGCCGTCCCAACCGTAGCCTCATTTTTTTACCTCACTCTCCGGCTTCCACCTCAGTCTGCTGGGCCAGAGGAAAGGGCTAACCCAGCCGCATCGCAGGAGATGGTTGCCTCCCAGCAGCCCCCAACGGTTCTAGAGCGGTGCAGCCCGCCCCGTTCTGGGCTCGAGCCCGAATGCCAGAGGCGCAAGTGCTTCGGGCGCTTCCCCCTCGGAGAGTTGTTAGGCTGGGAGGGGTGGGCTGGGGGGGAGGAGTCACAGCTGGGGTCTTCTTCCATCTCTCTCCTCCGCCCCCAGCTGGCTTGGGCTGGGAGGGGCAGGATGCAGGCCCCAGAAGGGACACTTAAGAAGAAGAAAGAAAGTAAAAGGTTAAGTGCCCTACATGGAAACAGAAAGGAGATTTTCTTAGAGTTACCATATCTCGTGGAATGGGAAACTGAAACAAGACTTGAATTTCCCAAGTTACAAAGGGAAGAAAACCTTTGAACATTATAGAGAACAGGGAAATTACAACGCCTATATTACCAGATTGGTTTCATCAACAGCGCAAAACTGAGACGTTTGAGCCGAATGCGGCTGTGCACGCCACTAATCCCAGTGTCTCAGGAGGCTGAGTAGGTGGATCGCGAGTTCGAAGCCAGCCTCCGAAAATTACCGAGACCCCTTCTCTAAAAATATCTGGGGTTGTGGCTCAGTGGTTAAGTGCCTCTAGGTTCAACCTCTTGTAACAAACAAACAAAAAAGGTTAGAGGTTTGAGGCAGGAGATGTGGCTCAGCGGTAGGGCACTTGCCTAGCATGTTAGAGACCCTGGATTTTATCCCCAGCACTGCAAAACACATACATATGTGTATATATTTCATATATACACATGTGCTTATATAAGTGTGTATATACATACAGACGGAGAGACGACAGGTTTGAAAGAGTGATATGTTTTTCAGGGATTCTAGAGCTTTAATTTGGTTTTGGTCCCAAGCCCATGATCCTGCCATCTGACAATTCTGAGCATGCACAAACTGACCCAAGAACTGCTTTGGGTTAAGATCTGATTAGCTCTGTAGGTGAAGTACCTACTCTATTTTCTGTCTTATCATAAGTCTCAGTTCTGTATGAAGCATATTTATTCCACATTTAATAGTCTGAAGATCATTCTACCACATTGAAAAAAAGGAATAATATGGAAGCCAAGTGTAAGCTGTCCTCATATTATGTTGTATCATATGCATTTCCTAATATTTAACTATTTTAACCTATAGAAAATGTCTGAAGAAGCAGTTTGTCCATTCTTTATTCTATTCTTGGCCTAAATCTTTAAAGTATCTTAACATTTTCCCCAGTCTCAGCTTCCCTCAGCTCTGGCTTTCAGCTATCTTTAAATTTGCCTGCACTCTTGCCCTATACTGCTAGCTACAATGATTCAAATAGGACACATGTCAATGGCAGATAGCGGGTGGAGTTACCATTTGTATAAATCACAGCTTTTTGTGTGGAGGGGTATCTTACATGAAAACAGAAAGATAGTCTCTTGAAAAAAAGATAACCCTGTATTATTCCTAGCTCAGGTGATAAATAGGAACATGATATATATAATCACACCAGGCCCCACAAAGCTAGTTGGGACAGAATATTTAGACTATTATACTCTAAGATTGTTTGATGAAATATATTTCAATATTAACTAATTGAAATAATGGTATATTTGAAATAATGTCATATTTCAAGTTAACCACTAAAAACCAAAGTGAGTATCCCCTCTATGCCCAGCAAAATGACATAGGGCCATGGGCTGACTGAATCATGCCTGTGGGCATAGCAAGTTATAGGTCATGTAGAAATGGTTTTACTTTGTATATGAGAGAGTAAAGATACAGAAAAAAAGTGTTATTGAAAAGTTGGAGTGAGTGACAGAAGGAGAATAAAAGTTTTGCTGAAATCACAGGGAAAGGCTAGGTTGGAATTAACACTTGGAAAGAGAACAACAGGGCAACCACTGGTACTCTGGACTGGCATTTTCAGGAAGAGTATAAGTGCAATTTTGTGAGTATGTATTTTGTAGATGAATGTATTTGTGTTTGATGTGTATGTGTGTGTGTGTCCAAAAGAGGAAAAACAGGCTCCTGTTAGGCTGTGGCTACCATGAAAATGTTTAACAGATCAGAACTCAGGTATCTTGCTCACAACATATGCCTTCCCATTTCCTCCATCATTCTCTGAAGTGGTGTCTTAACATGAACTTGTCCTTGGCCAAGTACAAAGCTCATCCCCCAAATATCTAATATTTATATAGATTTGGTCCAGAGGTAGCCAAGAAAGCATTCCAAAACCATACCAATTGTAATATCTTTAAATGCAAAATAATATATTTGAGGTCTTTTTTTTGGCAAAGATGTTTGCTAAAATTTCTAACACCCATCAGGGATTGGCAAAGAATTCTCTTTGGGCTTAAAAGAACAACCGTATTTCTCAAACATCCACTGGAAAGCAATAGAAACATCAGGCAGCGAGTCTTTGGCAGGAGTCAGACAAACTACATCACAGTCTCTGTGCCCAGAGGCTGTGGATTCATTCAGTCTGACCTAAGTAGCCCACTAAACTGAGAGATTCCCAGCTTCCACAAACAAACCTCTGCCCTGCCTCAAATAGTGGCTGGAGGGGAAACAATGTGATATCCAGGCTGGTAAACTCTTATTTCCACCTGCTTGAACAGATGCATTCAGTTGTAATCATCATGTCCATTATAGAATCATGTTGCCCACATTTTCTTGGTGATAATAATCACTTGGGGTCAGAGTTCACACATGGTCTTATAACCAGTATGCTTACAGAAGGCTCTATACTGAGAAGGGTGGCATATCTAGAGTTTAATACATTGCATTTGTGCTGTGTAACTGAAGTCTGATGAGACAACAGAGCATGCACTGGGGCCTTGGAACCTGGGATTACTGCAGTTCCACCTCTCACCACTTCCTAGAAAGTTTCTTCACCTCCTTCTCCTCTACCCCTGGTGCCTTAGCCAGCCCTGCCTCTCCCTTCCACACCTGCCCAATGACCACTGCCACCCCCAACCCCTGGTGCCCAGACATACATCTCCTCCTTGTCTCTACCCAACTACTGTTGCCACCCTTCTCCCCTGGCAAGGACCTGGGCCCAGACACAAGGAGGATTGAGGTCAGGTGCACACACTCTGTGCTATCTGGGGAAGGGACATGGCCATAGGCATCTCTGGACCAGGAATGGGCTACAGAACAATTAAAGGATTAATGCTAGGGGCAAGCCTCTTGCCAGTTTCCCTTTTGGGTACATCCTGACATGAATGTTGCAATCCCTTGGGAATTATCTCTCTGCCTTGATTGCTGCAATAGGAATACCAGTAGTACCGTAGGCCCCCTGGCAAAGAAAGATTGACTTACCCTCCCATGATAGAGTCCAGTGACCTGTGGCTGGCAGACAGGGAGTGTGTGTGCTGAACGTAGAGTGCCACCCCTGGGCACCTGTAAAGGTCTACACTCTCCTAGCAAATATCCCCATGCCAAAGGGAGCATGATATTAAATATCAAGCTAAAAAAAGAAAAATAAACAAACATTTCAAGAAACATCACTGAAGAAAAGAAAAAAAATTGTATTTTAGTATCTTCAGTGACACTTTTTTTTCCTGGCTTTGGAACAAAAGACTTCACATTTCTGTTTCTCATACCCCTCCCCCCACAAAAAGTATGTTGATACAATGGGGTGAGCATTATTAAAACAAAGATTACCAAGCCTTGGGAATTCTGATCCAGTAGTGCAATACACTTGTCTAACTTAATCATACGTAAGAATATTCTAGAGAGCTTCATTTTCCCCAGCCCCTAGCAGTAAATATTTTAAGTCTCAATAAGCTCGCAAATCTGCACTTTACAAGCACTCCAGGTGATTCTCCTGCCTTGGTCCATAGACCATATTTAAAGAGATACTGGAGGTACAAATACTGGAGTCAGGCAGACTTGGTTCTATATCCTGCTAGCTAACTTGAGGGGAATTAATATATATCTCTAAACCTTAGTTTGAACATCTATGGATGGATATATTACTATCACTCCATAAGGATATTATGTTTTTTTTCAATAAAGATAGTTAACATGTATTATCTATATACTGGCCAAAGTGCTGGGCAATTTACACAACTTATCTCCTTTAATCTTCAAAATAACCCTGTGAGATAGCATTTTTTTTATTACTGCCTTTCTTTGAGGATGTTATGTTTTGATATAAAATGTATACAAAACAGTACAAGGATTGGCCCCAAATAAGCACTCAATATATATTCAAAAAATTAGAATAATTGTTAAATCTGGGTGGTGGACACACTGATGTTTATTATATTATTATTTGAGGTTTTTCAGTAGTTTTACAGCTTTTTTAAGATAAAAAGCAACGGAAAGGGAGAGCCAGAGTTTGGAAAAGATCATGAAGCCTGTTATGAGCTGTGCTTCAGTGCTAGCACATAGTAGGTGTTCAGTACGCTGAATTCAGGACTGGAAGAACTTTCAAAAGAACATGCCCCAGGGACTATCTCTGACCAACACATAAAGGAGTTGACCATCTGCTTTCCCTTGTTTATGAATGACTTTATGCCTAGGGCTACCAGTGCCTTAGGAATAGTGCATCCGTTCACAAAGAGCTCATGGGCTCCTGAAGAGTTTACTGAATGTTGAGTGTGCCCTCTAGTGTTCACATATCTCAGCTTTATTTGGGAAAATTTAGATGGAGAAAGGCCCTCACTTACATTGGACCTGAAATTCTCTAACTTGATCTAGACCTTAAGGTGCTGGAAATATTCGTTGTCCTCTGTGATTGTGCAGCAAATATACAGATGAATGAATGGACATCTTTGCCCAGCTAAAATAAAGCACAGCTAACTAGACCTTTTAAGACAAAGGCAGATTACATATTCAGCCAGGTAGGGTGGGGTATGGATAGGAGAGAATGGAAGGAGCTTGCGAGTCCTGCTGTGCCCCACCGCTTGGGTGGCTTTATGCACAGCCCTGATAGAGGCATTAAGTCTAGTTCATACTATTCCAGTTTGGAAGGGGCTTGAAAGTACTCCTGGAAGAATATATCATCTTTTCTTTTTCAAATTATCTATAGCAAAGAGATCTCCACACACACAGAGACAGGAGACTCAATATCCCTATTCATCTGGAGGAGTTGTCAGTGTGTTTCCTAAAATACATGCTGTATCCCATGAAGCAATTGTGCCATCCGAAAATCTGACTCACCTGGGAAAGGAACTCGAAGGCCCCAAATCTCTCCTGTCTCTCAGTGTGCATTTTCCTCAAGATAGTTACAGAAATGGCTTTTTGGTTTGAGTTTCAGAAACACTAATTCATCCACAAAGGTGACACCTTGCAGAAATTCGCCATTTCTGCCAGTGCCTACAAGCCAACTTTCTGCCTACTCCTGTTAATAGCACATGTATTTATTTTGTTCTGGAACAAATATATTGTGCAGTAAGATTCTTAATTTGTTTCCACAGGTCCTTTTGAATGGTAAAATCAATGCCTTCTGTGGTGGCTCCATCATCAATGAAAAATGGGTTGTAACTGCTGCCCACTGTATTGAGCCTGGTGTTAAAATCGAGGTTGTTGCAGGTAAATAAACAAAAGGATAATAATCTATGCAATTGCTAAACCTTCTATGTGATTGATACATCATATTTTACTAAGATCCAATAGGATTGTTACTAATTAAGTTGGGCCAGTGGTAGAGGGGATATAATTTCAAAACTTGCTCCATCCTTCAAGCCCCATAGTTCTTTTGATGAATACTTAAAGCACTCATCTCAATAGGATACAATTATTTATTGTGGTATCAATTTCCCCATCAAACATGTAAGATTTGGTAACATTTTGAGACTTGGTTGCCAGTTTTCAGTGATACCAAGTAGACACATGGAAAATCTGTTTCTATGAAAAATCTGTGACTGAAAATGAAATTTATTTCAATAGGTGAATATAACATCGAAGAGAAAGAAGATACAGAGCAAAAGCGAAATGTGATTCGAGTTATTCCTCACCACAACTACAATGCAACTATTAATAAGTACAACCATGACATTGCCCTTCTGGAACTGGATGAACCCTTAATACTAAACAGCTATGTAACACCTATTTGCATTGCCAACAGGGAATACACAAATATCTTCCTCAAATTTGGATCTGGCTACGTGAGTGGCTGGGGAAGAATCTTCAATAGAGGGAGATCAGCTTCAATTCTTCAATATCTTAGAGTTCCACTTGTTGACCGAGCCACATGCCTTCGGTCCACAAAGTTCACCATCTATAATAACATGTTCTGTGCTGGCTTCCATGATGGAGGTAGAGATTCATGTCAAGGAGATAGTGGGGGACCCCATGTTACTGAAGTGGAAGGGACCAGTTTCTTAACTGGCATTATTAGCTGGGGTGAAGAATGTGCAATGAAAGGCAAATATGGAATATATACCAAGGTATCCCGGTATGTCAATTGGATTAAGGAAAAGACAAAGCTCGCTTAATGAAAAATGCATTTCCACGGTTGATTCATTGGGATTGGAACTGGATTGGGCCCTTTAACTTCCTTGTGTCTTGTTGAATTTAAATATATACTTCTATAAACATTGCCTTTTCTCTTTGCAGGGGAGAATTCCATCTAGAATTTATATTTTACTAGAAGAAGTAGATTAGAAAATGTAATCACTAGAGAAATGCAGTGTGGTAGGAAATCATCACCATTTTCAAAGGGCTCAGCCCTTACCAAAATTGTGAAGTTCTCCACCCTGCCCAGCAGGTTCTATGGTTCTCCATTGTGGTAACTCACCTGATTCTCCCTCCTTAACAGCATTCCATGTTCTAAATCTTCCATGCCTCTCTCATCAAAACATCAACATTCATTAGGTCAGTATCCAGGATCTTTACTTGAGTCCAACACAAGGCCAACACCACATTCATAAAGAGAACATAGGAATAGTTAACAGGTCAAAACTTGTTGGAAGCACTTCTTATTTTTCTCTGTCTTTATTCCTGAATCCTTTATCTTTTCTGACTCCCAATCTCCAAATCAACTTTTCTCTTTCTTACTCCCTCTCGGTCATTTCCCCTCCACAGTCATTAAAGGTGGTAAGGGGAGCATTCTGTTTCACTGCTGTATATAGGTGTATGTGTCTATTAAAACCTGGCTTTCTTTTATTTTAGTCTCAGATTGACTTTTATAACATAGGGATGAAGGAAGGTGACTGCAGAACATGTGGGGAAAGTTCCTTTCAGAGCATTAAGCTAGTGTGTGTATCTCAATGAGCCATCCAGAACAGTTCTCTAAGAGTTTGTCACTAGGTGATTATGGCAGTCTGGCTGGGGATGGTTCCATCAAGGCAAGGCTGGCAGGTCACTAACTAAAAAAGCTGACATCAACCAAGGTATTTTATCCCCTGTCTGAAAAAAATAATGCTAACAGAAAGAACATTCCATTTGCAACCAAGAACTAGCAGAGTCTTTAAGGAAGAAACTAGCAGCATATCTCCAACATTACCTGGAGCCAAGCAAGAAGTTTCCTAGACCAGAGACCATGAGCATCATCTTCTTGGCTAATATATACATCAGTGGAGAAGGGCACACAGGCTCAAAGAGCTGAGTCATTACACCCAGATAACCAACTCCCCCTTTTTTGATTCCATGTTTACCAAGGAACTTTGTGATTATGATTAATCTTTCTCTACTGAATTTCCTAGAGGGCTGCTGACCAACCAACATGTCATTCTACTTATGAATTAATAAACTGGTGTTCTAGTTCCTACTGAGTTTTTGTGAGTTTATTTGATGTGACTCAGTCACTCTGGATTGATGTGGAACTACTGACAAAATCATGTTTGGAACCCACCCCCTGCCCCCGCCATACTCTCAGACACACCTCACTCATTGATTTATTTAAAGTCCTCCTACTTTAGTCTTGTAAACATAAGTATCAATAAAATTTGAAATATTTTCAAATGTCTCCATGTTTCTTGTTAAATAGTTCACATAGAGGTATCCCAAATGCTACATTCAGCAAAACACTCGGAACAATGTGTCTGAATGCAATACACCTAGGATGGCATGGGTTCTAATTAGCTGTGAATATCACCTGGGAAAAGTCACAACCCCTTATGGAATTTGATTTCTCCATTTGTATAGAGAGTTTAACAGGATACTCTCCAAAAGCCTTTGTGACCTTGAAAGTCTGTGATTTGTTTTTTTTTTTTTTTTTTTTTGAGTCTTTGTGTATGTATGTGTGTGAGAATGCTCACATGTGTAGTACTGAGGATTGAACCCAGGGGTTCTCTACCTCTGAGCTATATCCCCAATCCTTTTTATTATTTTGAGACAAGGTCCCCCCCCTAAATTGCCCAGATTGGCTTCAAACTTGTAATCCTCCTGCCTCAGCCTCTTGAGTCGCTGGGATTACAGGCATATCCTGCCATGCCTGGCTTTTTTCAGTCTTTTACTCAACAAATGACAGTGGATACTATGTGCCAAACACCAATAATGTTGATTAAATGTGAGTTAACATGGATATATTTGGGGACTTAAATAATGTATGTGAATTATTTTATGAAATGCCTAACACATTAATAAACAGTAGGTGCTCAAGAAATCCACAGTATCTGAATCCATGTTTATTGCAGAGTAGTGATTAGTCTTACATTGAGTATCACAAAAAGAGAACATATTTAAATGAAAACAATGCCTGAGATTTAGGTTTCAGGAACACATGAAAGAAATTACTTATGTTATTAATGGTTAAAGGAAAGAGGAGACACTACAATTGTCAACCTTATGTTTAAAGAGGATGCCAGTAGATGTGTGAAATATTTTACTTCAAATCTAAATAACTAAAGCTCTACAGCCCCAGGGCTCTGCAATTGGGAAAGAGACGCTCTGGCCTTGTTGCCATGGAGACCACCCCTTACAAAGAGAGCAGTGGGGAACTGGCCTCATACCTCCTGTGATTGGCCTTCCCTGTGGCAGAGGGAGGAGCTTTTGGGCCCACAAATTACTGAGCCACGGTTATCCCTTTTCCTATGAGCTCAAAAATGACTGAATTCATCATAAGTCTCCTGTGGCATGCCATCACCACTAAACATGTGGGAGCTGTAAGCCCACCTAAAAGAAGCAGCAGTCTCTGAGCCAGGACCTGGCTGGGCTCTGCCTAGCTAGGGCATTTGCAGATGCCGTATAGGGATCATTAGTGCTTTCAAAATCGCTGTAGCTACTTAACCTAAATAGACTGAGACATGCTGCTATAATATTATAAGTGACAGATTAAAATAGAACCCTTGCTGTGGGAAGAAAAGTGTGTTAATATAGTGCAGTCATTGTGTTTAACTATGATTGGTTTTAGTTTCTTTTTTTTTAATATTAGGTACTTTATGGTGACAGAAGTAAATTTCCTTCTGATTTTCTTTCAATTCCCTTACTCTCCTGGATCGTGACATGCCAGTTTACAAAATTGCTTAATTACAAATTCTAAACAATTTCTGAATGCTTACAATCTAAGAATGTTAAAGAGGAAAGGTCCATTAAACAGTATCCAATTCACTCCACCCTTATAGATGTGGAAATTAAGGCCAAGATAAAGCCAAGGTAACACAATTGCCATTGTGTTACCAGGAATAGAACTCATCTTCCAACCTGTGCTAAGAAAGTGAAGTGCTTTCAACTTGAGTACATTAACTCTGTCTTTATTTTTAGGGCAGCTGGGACTTTCTGCATTGATGGCAATGCATTCAGCAGGGGACTGAAAACTGCCTGGAATTCTTACTAGGTGCTCTAATTGATAAATAAGTGATAAAATCAAGAAGACCAACAGGTTCCTGGAATGCAGAGTGGCAGCAAACTGAATCACAGCAGGTACTCAGTAAACACATGTAGCATGAACATGTGACTCTGATGTCTGGTGTTTATTCTGGCTGTGAGAACTGGGCTTTCCAGATGTGACATTTGACTTCTAGAGCATATCCATACTTATCATCTGGCAAACAACCATTCCAGCAACATTTCAACTTTATTCTTTGCAACCATGCTGAGGAAGACATGTGCAGCTCACCAAGACTGCAGGATACTCCAGGAGCTGTAGTTGGAGGGTTGAAGGAAGCCATCAAAGGCCTACTGAAAGACAGGTATGGTCCCAAACATTTGAAATCCCAGCAGGTTGAGAGGCTTAGGCAAAAGGATTACCAGTTTGAGGCCAGCCTCAACAATTTAGTGAGGCCCAAAGCAACTAAGTGAGACCCTGTTTCAAAATAAAAATATAAAGAGCTGGGGATGTTTCTCAGTGGTTAAGCACCCCTGATTTCAATCTCCAGTACAAAAAAAAAAAAAAAAAACTAAAAAAGGTTCACTGAATCTAGTACAGTACTCACTGAGTCTAGTACAGCTGTGCATGAGTTAGAAACATACTACAGCTGGTGACAGGCTTGAGTAAAGCAATCAGAATCAGGGCTCTTTCTTAAATGTGAGGTGTGTAAGATTTAGAACTCTTCAGGTTGCAGCCACAGACATCTACATGTTCTGCAAACTATGGAGACTGGTGAAGGAGTCACAACAGGCAAAGGACTATTGGAACCCACTCATTTCAACCATCCAGGTCCACAGATCACTCTCCTCCTTTTCTCCTATAGTAGTTTCAAGGCAGACCTTTTTCATCCTCTCCATGGGGCCACGG
This sequence comes from Marmota flaviventris, assembly GCF_047511675.1. Taxonomy (NCBI): domain Eukaryota; kingdom Metazoa; phylum Chordata; class Mammalia; order Rodentia; family Sciuridae; genus Marmota; species Marmota flaviventris. The sequence continues at coordinate 121,253,084 of NC_092518.1, forward strand.
ATAACTGCCTTGAAATTCCCAAATTAATCTCAATTTCTAATAAGGATAAAGGTATCAATGGGAAAGACCAGCAGACAGACAGACGACACACACACACACACACACACATATATGAAAGTGATAGAGAGACAAATGTTTCTGCAATAGGGTAAAACATTTTCTCCATACTCTCACAAAATATGACAGAGCTATTTCAAAGTCTTGGTCAGATCATTTCATTCTAGTAGGAAAGCCACCTTTTTGGGTAAGAGAAGGTGGAGATAAGAAACAGAGATATTCCTGATTCCAAAGACTTCATTCAAAAACTTGCTTTGTGTTAAATACGAGATCCTAATCTCTAAAAACATACCAACATAGTGAACCTCCCCACAGCTGTCACTCTTAATCTTTTAGAATGGTTATAGTATTCAACTTCTCTAGCTCAATAACTGTGACATGGCTTACGTGCTGAACTCAGAAAGATAAATGGGTCCCGTGATGTACATATTATCTGCTTTAGTAAAGATCTATATATAAAACCATATTTTCCTCCTGGATTATATTACCAAAAAAAAGCATACATTTTCATGAGATTAAAAACCAGTTCTAAAAGAAACCAATTAGGAATGCAAAAACTCTCTGAGAAATTCAGTGCATGTTTGTTAGATGAAGAAACCAATGTATGAATGAAATGGAAGGGGGGAAAATCTATTAGTAACCACAATACTGCACAAAACTCCCTCCCAGTCTTCTAAAATAGGCATATTTGTCTTGAACATATAAGGGATAAACCATAGAAAGGAAGGCATATATAAAAAGAACTCCTACCTTCACTTTCTTCCCAGGATGTAAGGAATGATCACAAATTTGTAGGAAATACAAATGAGCCTAGAAGACTGTGGTCCCATCCCCGTCCTTTGCATCTGTTGTTCTTGTGCTTATGATCTCCAGCAGCTGTATTTGCCTCTCTCGTTTGTGCTTTCTGTCTTCATTAGGTAGCTGTTTTGTTGTTGTATCTTATTTTTAAGGATTTGGTTCTTGGCATTTTTCAGATTTCATTCTCCCTAGAGTTATCACCCAACAAATTACCTTTCAATGACGTTGAATATCTCCAACGGTTGTTCTTGGCCACAGGAATGTAATGTTTTCTAATATGCCTCCCCCACTTTTCATTGTCCCTGCTCTCTTCCATATGCTGTTTTTAGTCCTAGATGATCATACCTAAGATTAGCATCTCTGTGTCCTTTATATAATGCAAATTGAATCATAGATATGCTAACAATACGGTTGCACATTACCTAGTGGTTGAATTTTTATAATTTCAAAATCACAGCACACATGTAATGAAGAGTTTTACTGAACATTTACTATGGGCCTACTGTATGCATTTCATCAGATACAACCAACGGCATGCTAGAATTGGCATGTACTAACTCACAAAAGCCAATGTCAATTGAAAAACCTTAAACAAAATAAATTTAATAGTTTACTTGAGCAAAGAGTGATTCATGAATAGGGCAGTGCCTGGAACCAAAAGGCTTTGAGAGTCCTGCTGCAGTACCAGGAAGACACAAAGGAAGATAAAAAAATATATTTCACTGGTTAGAGTGAAAGACACTGTTAGATGTTAGTGGGTGGCTCTGATGGGAAAGTCCTCAATTTCATTTTACTGTTTATGTTGGGCTTCAGTTTCCTTATGAGGGAACTTAAAAAGTTAGAGCAACCTAATCCAGTGGCCCCAAATTCACTTTTAACAACAACTGGGTACATCTCTTCCCAACTCCCACTTCACCAACTTCATGCTAATAGCTTAAAATCCATCATGATCAGGGTAGTTACACTACAGAAATCAGAATGATACTAACAAGGCTTCGGGATGTTTTTATAAGAGTCTCCATTGTTTAAATATTTATCAACACACCATTGGACACTATGTAATTATTTGACTAAAAACTCACCATTTTTGCAGTCCAGCTACCCAATTATTGCTAAGAACAAGCACTAAATGAATACTCTAAATTAAAATAGGTTCAAGAAGCAGAATGTTCATGAAATAGAAATATTGAGATAGCACAGCTTTAAAGATGTTCTCAGATGGTACAGGTAATCTTTTTGACATAAAAAGCATGATATTTCTTCAGTACAAATATTTCTCCTACAATAAATCTTTATAAGATTTATTTTATGGTAGTTTTCAGCTGTGCCAATGTTACTTCATAGCAATTTGTAGATATTTTATAAATATTGTGGAGAAGAGTTTTTGACTGTTATTTTCAGTGAGCATGTAAGAGAACTTAAAAAAATAAAACCCCACAGGGATATATGGAAGGTAAATTTGATGCAGTTTTGCTACATTTCAATCACCAGGAGATGAGACATTTTATTCCACTTTTCCAGTACTGAATTAAAGTGAGCAGAATGTTTTGCAGCATGAAATATTACAAACATAAAATGTACAGAGAATAACATGAATTTCCATGTGCTGACATCCATCCATTTCTCATCATGTCTCCAGCTGCCTGTCCATTTTCAGAGGTAGTTACCATTCTTCATTTAGTGCTCATCATTATCCAGAAGGTCCATATTCTTTTGCTCTAAATTTCCACTGAAATATACATTGTTCTACATATTTTATAACTTTGTACAAATGCTTCCATATTATTTCTGCCTGACATTTTGTCTTGTGAGATTCGTTGATGACATTGTGTTTGACTCTAGGTCATTCATTTTCTTTTCTATATAGATTTTTATTGTATGACCTTCCATAATCAAATTATATGAACTCATGATCATGATGTTTCCAAATATTTTTCTCTCCCAAACAATGCTGCTATAACTATTCTGGCACCTATGTGTTTATCTGGGTCACATACTTAGGAGTGGAATTGCTAAGCCATAGAGCATTTATTTCAATGTTACTTGGTATTACCAAATGGCTCACCAAAGGATTTTACCAATTTATGCTCCCAGTAGTAGGGCATGAGAGCGTCTTCTTTCATGCCCTTGCCAAAACTTGGATTTTTAGAAATACATATAGACTTTTACAATACTAACACTCACATGTAGAATGCTATTTTTCATTGAGTCCAGGTATTTTAGAACCAACTACAATTGTTAAAATACATGTCCTTCTTGGGTATAATTCCACATCCTTCCCAGGGTCAGGAGGAAATTATTTTGGTGTCTAATATTAGAATCCAAAATGTCAGGTCACCAATAAATAGTGGTGGGTAGACCCTCATCAAAAGCAAGGAAAAGTTCAAGACTTGAATATGCCATGAACTTTCAAAAAATGCATTTCAACTTAAATATCAATTAAGTAGGTTACTTTTTTCTTTTCTTTTTTAGTGGGGGCCTGTTATGATGAAACCCAGAATCTTATACTTGCTAAGCACACATTCTAACACTGAGCTACGTCCCCAGCCCTAAAAAAGGAATTAATTTTTAAAAAACTTTTTAAAAATACATTTATTTATTTATTTTTATGTGGTGCTGAGGATCAAACCCAGGGCCTTGCACGTGCTAGGTGAACGCTCTACCGCTAAGCCACAACCCCAGCGCCAGGAATTAAATTTTTTAATGAAAAAAAAAAAAAAAAAAAAACTACTAAATGCTACTTCTCTTAATTTCCTTTTCAGCAATATAAAGGGTTTAGGTCTTAACACTGGGTTTCTTCCTAAGCATTTTGCCCCATAACTGACCATTCCAAATTAATGTGGAAATGTGTACTGAAATGCAATTAAAATGATGTGTTTTGCTACTTAATTGCTGAGACTTGGCTCATTAAGCACTGTAGTCTGCTTCCCCTTGGTAGAAGAAGGTTCCTGGGTATCACAGTACCTATTTTATAATAAGCATTTTTCTTAAAGAAAGTCTGTAACACTAATTTCTGACTAAACCCAAAACAAAAGCAGACTTAATTTTTACTTCAAGTAGACTATTTCTTCTGCTCCCTCACAAACTTTACAAAACATAATTGAGATTTTTTTCTCTTAAGAAAATATTGTAGTCCAGATATTGGGGGGCTTTAAGAACAACTGTGAATTCTCTAATGTGAGAATTACACATAATTTCGGAAATATCAACAGTAACATTGCTACTCAGCCAATATGGTAATAAAAATTGAACACAGGTTTTAATTTTCAGGGAGGTGGATTGACTTACTGATTTAGTGTTTTACTGATGGTGCTTCCTCAAAAGAGCTCAAAATTGATGGGCTACTCACTAAGACATCAAAAACAATCTCAGATTTAATTAAAAAAGGAAGATTCAATGAAACCAACATACTTCAAACCAATGTTTGCACACCCCCCCCCCAGTATTAAACCCTAAGTTCTAGCTGCCAAATGAGCTATGAAGGAGACCAATAGGTCTGGCACTCTGAACTAAAGAGCCCTTTGCAAAGCAAGTGATAGTTTAGAAAACAACTGCAAATATCTAGGTGTTCTTTGGGCTCCATTATATGGAAACAGACCTTTCCACTGTGTGGAAATATCCACTCACAGACATGGCTATCAAAGTCCTGAAACTTCTTTTATTAATATCTTATAGATTTAAGCAAAGAGCCTTTTCTAAAAATATTTTTTTAGTTGTAGATGTACATAACTTTAATTAATTATTTATTTTTATGTGGTGCTGAGGATCGAACCCAGTGCCTCACACATGCTAGGCAAGCACTCTACCACTGAGCCACAGCCCCAACCCCGTAAAGAAACTTTTGAGCAAAACATTTTACTCTGGCTCTGGCCAGATCAATCCCCTCTCTCCCCCTCCCTCCCCCACCCCTCTCTCAGAATCATGAAGCAAGGCTGAAGGTAAACATTTAACTGAAAATACATTTGATCCCTTTAGGAGTTTATCACTAATACATGAGAGGAAAGGGATTTTCAACTACAAATGATACTACACTAAACTGAAAAAATACATGAAGAATTTAAGGCTGGATACTTTTAATGTAGAATTAATGTGACTACATTTACATTGTAAGTACATTTACAAAGTAATTAAATTTTGAAGACTTAAAGGGAAATTGCTGCTATGTTTTATAGAAATACACATTTATAGCCTAATAAAATTAACAAAGTGCAGTTACATTTGTATATACATTCAAATATGGCATTCATTGTACAGTGTTTAAAACAGTCAAGACTATAACTATACATTTGGATCTACAGAACTCAGTATCATCTTAAAGTGACTAAAATCCTCTAGTTTAATACCATGAAATTAAACATTTTGTGCAGAGGAGCTCCATTATTTTAAAATTATATCTCCTAATTCGGTTTCCTAATCACAGGATCAGTACATAAAAGAAATGTATTGTGACTTCAATTTATTGTTGCAAAGCAATAAGTGGATTATCAAACATATAAACATTTCCATGAATAACTTATAAATCCACCATAGTGAATTCCAGCCATTGGATATGAGAAGATTTACCGTTGATAGGTAGCTTTAAATAAAATACAATTGATTTGTAATACAAATTGTTACAACAAATGATACTATTGGCATAATCTGTTACCTTGATATAATACATAAACCTATTTGAAAGATAAATGATATATTACATATACTTACTGTGTTTATTGTTCATCACAAAGACAAACACAGGAAAATATGCACCTATAATATGCCACCTTGATAGTCCAAACAGCAAACCATGATTCCAAAGGCAGAAATCTCAAACTGTTGTCTTCAGTGGTCTAGAACATAAATACTCCAAGCATACATTGAACAGTAACCGAAACAAATGACCATGTGCTTCAAAAGAGTGATTATAGCATTTACATATCTAAAAGAAAGCCGTCAATTCATGCATTATTTTTAAACCCTAAAGACTTATGACATAATTTAAGAAAACCTATACTAGCATAGTTTTTTCTAAAAAATTCAAAAAGAAGACACTTGAAAAGTAGACCTTTGTTACAAGAACGTATCTATTGCAACTATGAATATTTAACTTAGTTGGTAGGCTTTTGACAGCCTCTTCAATTTCAGGCAATGAAATTCATTGCCAGAAATTGATCTATTTAAATTTTCTATGTCCTCCTGGATCAATTTGGATAGTTCAAATGTTTCTAGAAATCTGCCAATGTCTTCAAGGTTTTCTATTTTGTTGGAGTATAAGTTTTCAAAATAGTATCTAATTATCTTCTATATTTCAGTGGTATCTGTGATGATATTTCCTTTTTCATCACAAATGTTAGAGATTTGAGTTTTTTCCCTCTTTCTCTTGGTTAGCTTGGCTAAGTGTTTCTCAATTTTATCAATTTTTTTTCAGAGAACCAAGTTTTTGTTTCATGATTTCTTTGTTTTTGTTGTTGTTGTTCTTTCAATTTCATTGATTTAGGCTCTGATTTTAATTATTTCCTGTCTTCTACTGCTTTTAGTGCTGATTTGTTCTTCTTTTTCCAGGACCTTGAGATGTAATGTTAAGTTATTTATTTGGTGAATTTCTATTCTTTTAATTAATGAACTACTACAAGAAAATGTAGGCACAACACTCTATCATGTCATCTTAGGAACTGAATTCTTCTACAAGATTCCTAAATTGCAAAGAAAAAAAATAAATGGGATAGTATAACTAAAAACCTTCTTCACAGTAAATGAAACAATCAAGAGCACAAAAAAGAGAGCCTACAGAATAGGAGAAAATCTTTGCCACCTGCACCTCAGATACAGTGTTAATTTCCAGTATATATAAAGAACTCCAAAAAAAAACGTATCACCAAAAATATATATATATAATCAATAAATGGGCAAAGGAACTGAACAGGCACTTCACAGAAGAAATACAAATGGTCAACAAATATATGAAAAAAATTGTTCAACATTTCTATTAATTACATAAATCCAAATTAAAACTACATTGAGAATCCATCTCACTCCAGTCATAATGGCAATTATCAAGAATACAAGTAACAATAAATGTTGGCAAGGATGTGGGGATAAGGGTATACCCACACATTGCTGGCAGGACTGCAAATTGGTATAACCACTATGGAAAGCAATATGGAGATTTCTCAAAAACTTGAAATGGAACCACCACTTAACCCAGTTATCCTACTCCTTGGTCTACACCCAAAGGAATTAAAATCAGCATACTATAGTGATGCAGCCACATTAACATTTATAGCAGCTCAATTCACAATAGATAAACTATGGAATCAACCTAGATGCACTTCAACAGATGAAAAAAAAATCATTAAAGGGGCTGGGATTGTGGCTCTTTGGTAGAGCATTTGCCGCACATACATGAGGCGCTGAGTTCAATCCTTAGCACCACATATAAATAAATAAACAAAATAAAGGCACTGTGTTCATCTACAACTAAAAAAATATTTAAAAGAAAAAAATCAATAAAGAAAATGTTGTATATATACACAATGGAATATTACTCAGCCATAAAAAAGAATGACTTTATGACATTTACTGGAAAATGGATGGATCTGGAGACTATTATATTAAGCAAAATAAGCCAATCCCAAAAAACAAAGGTCGAATGTTCTCTCTGATATGTGAATGTTAACACACAATAAGGCAGGTAGAGGAAAAATAAAAGTTCAGTAGATTAGACAAAGAGGAATGAAGGGAAGGGAGGGGGACATAAAATAAAAGAAAGTGGAATGAATTAACTTTCCATATTTTTATAAATATGTCAAAATATAATGTCATGTATAACTAAAAAGAACAAATTTTTATAATAAATTTTTAATTAAAAAAACAAAAATATTTAACAATGCTGTGACATGTATCTAGATTTCAGTGCATAAATTGTATACTTCAGGGCTGGGGTTGTGGCTCAGTGGTAGAGTGCTTGCCTCACACATGTGAGGCCTGGGTTCGATCCTCAGCACCACATAAAAATAAATAAATAAAAATAAAGATATTGTGTTCATCTACAACTAAAATTTTTTTAATGTAAACTTCAACACATCAAAACTACAGAGTTTCATTGATTTTTTTAAAATAAATGACAGCAGAATGCATTACAATTCATATTACACATATAGAGCACAATTTTTCATACCTCTGGTTGTATATGAAGTATGTTCACACCAATTCGTGTCTTCATACATGTACTTTGGATAATGATGTCCATCACATTCCACCATCACTGCTAACTCACTGCCAAAACTACAGAGTTTTTTTAGCTTTGGATCTTTTTAGAATAAGACAACTCTAAAGACCCCAAGTATCAATGTGTAAGAGTTCCTTCAGACTGTATCTTTTTGGTACATTATAGTCATAGCTAACAGAATTATTAACAAATTATCAACAAAAAAGTTTAAAATCTCTGATTATGTTTCCTTTCTCTTTGAAGTTTTATTGTTTTGTACTGAAAAATTACCAAAAGAATACAGGTAAAGCCGGGTGCAATGGCTCATGCCTATAATCCCAGCGGCTCAGGAGGCTGAGGCAGGAGGATCACGAGTTCAAAGTCAGCCTCAGCAACTTAGCAAGGTGCTACGCAACTCAGTGAGACCCTGTCTCTAAATAAAATACAAAATAGGGCTGCGGATGGGACTCAGTGGTCTAGTGCCCCTGAGTTCAATCCCTGATACCAAAAAAGGAAATAAAAAGAAAGAAAGAAAAAAAATACAGGTAAAACATTTTATTTGTAAATGTTCTAAAGATTTGAATTCAGATTTTCAGATGGAATCTCACTAGATGTCATGAAAACATTTTAATTTCACCTGGAGAAAATGGAAGTTGTGAAGATGGCTTCTCGGGAAGACCAAGACAGCTATGAAGGATAAAGTCCAACTCTGTGCTAAAAACATTCTGTTTATCTATAACACATTTAGGAAATATAACCTACCTCACACCTCCTAAAGGAAATCTTTATTTTAAAAAGTCTATTCTGTCCTTTATTCAAGGGGAACTTAGTTTCCTTATGTTAGAGTAGTGTCTACAAAGTAATATGATGTTAATACTCAATTAAGGCCAAAAATGTTGTCTGTGCTATAACTTCTAAAAGTCAATGTGAGGATTCAAAAGGTCCAACGTAAATTCCAGACAGTACCTTCTGGTTGTTTATTTTAATGTAAAAGTCATTATTCAGTTCAACAATTATTTGTCAAGGCATCTATTTTATAAGACAGCTTCTCTGTCAGCAAAATAATCCGAATTTACATCTATGATCACATTTCATAAGTATTCTATGAATTATGCTTTGTGCATAAAGGTAGTATGAAATATGTTAACTGTATAAGTAGCAGGGAGATGTTTAGATTCAATTTGCTCAATTACAAATGAAGTACTCTATTTTTTAAACTAAATGCTGTTGACAGTTGCATGTATACTCCAATGTTGTTTTCTAATCCACTAATTGACAAACATTACAATGATTGTTTTTGTAGTTATAGATGAACAGAATGCCTTTACTTTGTTTATTTTTATGTGGTGCTAAGGATTGAACCCAGTGCCTCACCCCTGCTAGGCAAAAACTCTGCCACTGAGCTACAGTCCCAGACCTACAATTATTTTTATAAACTACAATATACTATTTTGCTCTAAACAATGTAATATCAAGACCATGGGATGTTAGAGGATTCAACCAATCTGTCACAAAGTATTGATTTATCATTTCAACATTAATTATAAATGCACATTATTAAAAGTATTATTGTTGTGGGATTTTTGTTTGCTTTAGATTTTTGTACTAAGGATTGAACCCAGGGATGCTCTACCACTGAGCTCCTCCTGAGCCACTGGGATTACAGGTATGCACCACCATGCCCCGCTTACAGTGCTGTTTATTTTAATAATATTTAACTCAGAAGCTTCTGAGAATAGGGACCAATAGAGAGACCTTGCCCTCTTATGTAGCAGCATGTCATACTAAGAAGAGAGAAATAAATGCTCTAAGTGATGTTGATAATATCGATATATTTTAGATTACATTTCAATTCCCCTAACAGTAATGCAAAAAATGGAGGGCTAGGGTTGTGGCTCAGTGGTACAGCGTTTGCCTAACATATGTAAGGCCCTGGGTTCGATCCTCAGCACCACATAAAAATAAATAAATAAAACATAGGTATTATGTCCAACTAAAACTAAAATATTTAAAAAATGGATATTGAAAATGTACACTCATAGAAAATAATGTGATTTCCCCCCACCCCAAAGTGTATGCATGTTAACAAACATATAGATTAGCTCTACACTGCCTGAAAAATGTGCACAGGCCAAAAGTAGATAAAAGTTGTTGTTTTGCCATGTATTTTTCAAACAATGTTAATATGCCCTAAGCCTACTGGGGTTACAGTAATGAAGTCATCTCCAATTAAAACTAATCAAATATGTAATTTTATATGTCCTTCATTAGTTAGAAAAAAAATTCATGTAATTAACTTTGTCCTGAATTAAGTATGAGGACATCTGGCTCTACATTTAAAATGATGATATGTTATGGGAAAAACTATACTAGGCCTTCTTAATGTTGAACAAAAATGACAATATTATATGGAAGCTAGATATATACCTATAGTGTTTCCACTTTAAAATCTAGGAGACACAAAAAGATCATTAATTTCTAGTAAACACATTATAGTGTTATTTCATGGATTTTTAAAATTGCTTTTTAAAACCTGATGTATAAATGTTAAACAGTTCTTGGAGCATGAATTTTAAGTGAGTTGTGTTTCTTCTCTTTCTTGTTAACCATTTCAAGTAAGCACAAAGTAGTTAGAATACTGCACATATTTATTTTGAAACTTAACTCTTCAATGTGTTAACATGGAACAAGTTAAATTGGGGGGAACGTGAGTTATTAGAATCAATTAGCTTTTGAAAGTGTTCAAAATGTCACTGTCTTATTTATCCTATACTAACAGGCATACATTTGTTAAGTTGTAAAGTGCTCAATTCAGCACATGTAATGTTTGTTTGTATTTGTCTAATACTCTTCTTTTATGGTTGGTGCTTTTTGTGTTGTATAAGACATATTAACTATGCAAATTTAGGAACATATTGTCCTGTGTTTGCCTTAAGATGCTTTATGATTCTAGCCTTTATGTTTAGATCTATTATTCAACTCAAATTCATGTAAGGAGTGAGGTATATGATGTAGGTTCATTTTATCTTCTATATGAATACCCAGTTGTTCAGGATCATTTGTAAAAACATCCTTCTTTTCCCATAGTTGATGTGGAATTTGATTACAAATTAATTTTTTAGGTTCCACATATGAGTGAGATCATGTAGAATTTTATTTCTGTGCCTGGTTACCAGGGGCTAGAGCAGTTGTGGGACTGGGCTGATGTTAGTCAAAGGATATAAAATTTCAGTTAGATAGGAGGAATGCATTCAAGAGAGCTTTTGTACAACATGATGACAATAATAGCAATATACTGTATTCTTGAAAACAATGAGAGTGAATGTTAAGCATTCTCACCATAAAAATAAAATAATTGAGGTAATATTTATGTGAATTAGCCAAATTTAGTTATTCTACAAACTTCAAATGTTGTACACAGTATAAAATTTAATCTTTCAATTTAAAAAAAAATTAAAAATTAAATATACACATGTCCATTTCCAAAATCTCTATTTTTCAACATATTATTGATAAATTATACTCATTAGTGTAGTATACATTAAGTTTTGAAATCAGATATGTAAGTCCTCCAATTTTCACAATAATTCTTGCCTTTTAATATGCAATTTAAAATAAACACATCTTTTTAAAATTTTTCAAAAGAGCTTGCTGAGATTTTGATATTTTTATTTTTTCTAATTAGTTACACATGAGATTTTGATTTTGATTTGCATTGAATCTACAAGCCAATTTGTGGAAGATAGATTACTTAACATTGATATTTCTAATCTATGGACTTGGTATTTGTGCCCATTTTTCTTAAGGTCATCTTAAATATATCTTAGCAAAGGTCTGTAGTTGTCTGTAGAAAAGCCTTTCACATCTGTTGTTAGAGGCATTCCTATTTACTTTGTTTTACATCTCTAACATTAATTTTTGAAATTTCATTTGTTCAATTCTTTGTTGCTAGGATAATTATAATTTATTTTGTATATAATTTTATATACCATGGCCTTGTAAAATTCACTTATTAGTTCTAGTCGGGGCTTCTTATGTGTAGATTCCTTATAGTTTTGTAATACATATAAACTGCTAATCATGATACTTTTGTCTCTTCTTTTTATCTTTTCATTCACTTAGGGCATTGGCTAGGAATTCCAGTATAATATTGACTGTCAGAATATACATCCTTGGCTCATTTCCAATTATGGGGGGAAACTTCTAATATTTCCCTATTAAGATGTCAGCTATGGGATTTTTTTCTAAGTGTACATGATCACATTGACGAATTTCCCTTTTTTTCTACTTTGCTGTGAATTTTCATAATGATAGAGTATGAGGTTTGTCAATTACTTTTCTGCATCTGTTGAACTGATTATATGTAATTTCCCCTTTCATTATGTTAATGTGGTGAATCACTCTGATTTTTAAGTGTCTAATGCAGGTATTTAAAGCTATGGGTTTTCTTCCATTTCCCTCCTCTTTAACTGCAGCCACAACTTTGGTATGTTACATTTCCTTTTTCATTCAATTTGGAATGTTTCTAGTTTCCCTTGTGCTTTCTTTTTTATCCTATGTGTTGTTTAGGTGTCTATTGTTTAATATTCAAATAATTTGAGGTATTGGTTTCTAATATAATATCTTGAGACTTTATATGATTCCAATATTTATAAACTTATTAAGACTTTTTAAAAGTTTTTTTTTTTTTTTTTCATTTTTGGACCTTTATTTTATATGCAGTGCTGAGAATTGAACCCAGTGCCTCACGCGTGCTAGGCAAGTGCTATGCCACTGACCCACAACCCCAGCCCCTTATTAGGACTTTTTTTTATGAAACAGTATATGGTCTATCTTGATGAATACTCCTTTCAGTCCTAAAAATAATGGTGCGTTTTGCAGTCGTTGGATATAGATTTTAAATATCTGTCAATCAGTTCTATTTTAACATTACAGATTCTTCAGGTTATTAATTATCTAAATCATTAAACAATTATCTAAATAACCCAACAATTAGTGCTAAGAACCTTTCAGAAGTGACTCGGATTAGAGTACTTAGGGTTTCCCATGTGACCCAATATTTACATTGAGCCTTATCATCCTTCAATTGGGTTTCATGTCATAAATGAAACTTGAGACCAAATAAATTACCCCTAGTCTATTAGATTCAATTGGAAACAGTATACCATTACCTGGAATTCAAACACAAAGCCAAACTAACATTTCAGAATTATGTATATATAACAATAATAATCTTTCTTTTTTGTTCTTTTTTATATATAGGTAAATATCACAAGAAAATCTGTAAGCACACTGGTCTGTAAGGGGACCAGGTGGAGGGAGGGAGGGAAAGGGGAAGTACTAGGGAAGGAAATTGACCAATGTTATGTACATGTACAAATATGTTACAATAAATCCCACTATTATATATAATTATAATGTGCCAATAAAAAAGAATACCGATTTGTATATAGATTATTTTTTCCTGAAGTTGAGTTACTAGAAACCAACATCAGGTTATTTCTCATTACTTCCTACTACCTTCACACCTAAGTCTTAGGTGTAGACACAGGTATATGTGTGTTCACATTCATGTAGCAGAAACCTACCATAGAGAAATAACATATTCCTAGGTCAAAGTAAAAAATACACACTGGTAAAGAATTCTTGTCCAGTAAGGCTGGAAGCTTAAAAGCATAACATCAGCATTTAACTCTGAAGGATCTCTTAAGACGCCACAGTATCTGAAATCTCTCTCAGGCTTATCAATGTTGTAGAGAAAGGTTTAGTATGTTTTAAAAAACTATTCACGAATATAAATCTATTGAAGGAAAAAAATTAAATCCTAGTTAAAACAATAAGTTGGCAGCTATATTTCTAAGTGCAGAGAGGTTCTTACTCTATGCCAGTGTCACATTTGACAAGGATTTAGAAATTTTAACCTTCAAACAAACATACTGTGTGTTCATATTATATTTATAAACTTTGGCATTCTAAAACCTATAGTCATAGATTAAAATCTGTACACTGTTCACTAGAATCAGATCTTGACTTCTGCTTAGATTTTTCACCAACCTAAATAATAAATGAATTAGTAGCCAACAATGGTGAGGTAAAAACAGATTGCAGTGCAGCTCAAATTTTCTTAAAGCTCTTGCATATGTTCAAAAAGACTTCCATTTCACTATGTTTGAGTTCTTTGAGTAACTTATAAAGGACTTAGAGTAATAACCAATTTTCTCTAGTAACCTAATGATCCATCATTCATTTCTACCATTGTGCATATGCTCTTTCACTTTTACAGTTAGAGAACAGTCAGTGTAGCATCTTAGTTCAAGTTATTGACACCGTAGATACAGAATTGTTTTATTTCTTCCTGCTTTGGATTCTCTCATAATTAAACAGTATATTAGGCAGACCCATCTTTACAATGGATGCTATAAAAAGTCAAATGCAAAAGAAGAGTATGACAAAGCTCAAAAGTTAATATTTGAACCAAGAAGAGAATTGTGGCTATGTTGTAAAGTAGGAAAGCATGGTCCCTGACACTTCATGGGCATTTATTAGATATGTGATTATGAATGACTTAATCAAATGTAATGTGATCTGTAGCCATTACAATGGCCAGATATATCAGCTAAATTTTCTGAGCCAAAGGCAAACCACAAAAGAACATGTAGACTCATTTGATTCTTTTGAAGCATCTTTCACTCACCAAAGGTTAACATTCCCTTCAATAAGCTATATAGGCATGGCTGAAGCAACAAAAATGTGATCGCTCTGCTATTGTAGGCTGTATAACAAAAATACAGATAAAGCATACCTTTTGATTAGCTGCCCCCATCTGCATCAGCCAGAAGTCATCAATGGCATTATAAACGCACCTATCATTGACCCACAGCATCTTCATGGAGAAGCTGAATGACATCTCCATTTCTAATTAGGAGGTCTTCTGAACCTCTCTTCCTGCAGTCTGCTAGGGCTTTATGTTTGCCTAGAGATTGTAATGGTGTTTTGAAAAATTATATTACAAACTTGATTGCAAAACTCCTTCAAGAACTGCCTGCTCTCTGTAACAAAGAATTCAGTCTTTACTTCAATGATAAATGGGGTAGCTGCAGTAGCTTTGCAGGAACCAAGTGGAGCAGTTTGTGATAGGGAAAAAAAAAAACAAAACATGTATTTATATAACCTGAAGAATTCTTTTTTTATTTGGAAAAAGAATTACAGCGTGAAATGTACAGAAAATAATAGAGCACAACTAATTTGTTACATGAATTATAAGCATAAACCCAGAAAAGAAAACAAGCATGAAAATATTAAATTTTAAATACAATTATTTGTAAACTACTGTCAGGAAAATTTTATCTTGGCACATACAAAAGGCAATAGCCCTGAACAAAATTTACTAACACCCCCCCAAAGGATTTATGAACTCTACCATTTTGCACAGGTTAAAGTAAGAGGCACCAAAGCTCTAGGTTCAATAAAAGCATATTAAATCATAATGTTGTGCTTCACTTGACTGTAATCATTTTGCAGCCATAATTTTAACTTAGTTCATAATAAGCTAAATAATCCAAGGCACACTGATTGCATTTGGTTACAAAGTAGATAGAGAAGAAGTGATTTTTCAAGTCCAAAAGTATTCCGAGATGAGAATTTTTGCAGCACAATATTTTACATGTTGAAATGCATGATTTTAGAAATAAAGAGTATCATAATTAAAATGTTGTAAATGAAAGTAAGGAAATAGTTATGTGCTGTTGATTCTTTGCATGTCCAAAGGAATCAACCTGAAAACAATATCCACATCATTTGGGCTGAATGTCTTTTGAGCAGTATTTTTTCCAAATGAGCTGAGGAGCGGGCAGGAAAGAGCTACTTGCTATTTGACATAGCAGCTTCATCAAAATAGGAGAGCCATCTCTGACACCGGTCTCTACAAGGGAAGTGGAACCCATTATTTCTCAATCATTTGACTTGATAAAGTGAAGCCAGAAGAACAGCTTATCCCAGCTTCTCTGGGGAGATGTATAGAATGCACAGTATTGCTCTTCCCCATGTTTTCCTTAGCACAACTCAGAAAATTATTTAGAGAAGAGAGGAAAACCAATAGGTTTTTCTGTATTCCTATCCACTGTGATTAAAGCATTAATCAATTTTGCATATTTACTTTATTTTTTGACTTCATAACTGGAAAAATGGCTACTTAAGACAGTTCCTGACAATCCTTTCATAAATCTGTAGCAAATGTTTAAACACAAATTGGGTTCCTCTAAAGGAAGATGCCTCTCACATCTGAACAACTACCTTGATCCACTTCATTCTCAGTATTAATTATGGAAATTAAACTTCTTTGTGTTATTAGTCTAAACCAGTGGTCCTCAAAGTGTAGGAGGCAGACCACTGGGGGTTCCTGAGACCTTTTTTGAAGGGTCTGACAGGTTAAGCATACATTAAGACAGCATTTTTTTTCACTCTCAGCCTCTCACAGTGGAGTCTTCTAAAGGCCACCAAGTACAATAGGTTAAACACAAGAGCAGATATGCAAATCCAGCTGTCTTTTACTAAGCCGCATGTTAAAGTAATTTACAAAAGTAAAACACCAGTCTTCTTGCCAATTGTTTTGCTTTGAAAAATATGACTCTTAAATAAAAATGTTGTTTATACACATTTAAAATGGGTTTATTAATTTAAAATAAATCTTATTTCTCAGTTTTAATTTATAGTAAGGTAAATATGAATAGATATAACTTCCATAAATAAGAGTTCTTTGGAGTGGTGTATTTTCTAAGAATGTAAAGGATTCCTTCATTCATGATTTGAGAACTGCTGGTCTAGACAATCAACTCTAAGCAAATCTTTTACTCACCGCAGTTTCTGCCTCTGTAAATTAGAGGTAATAAAGCTTGGCCTTTTTCACACTAATACTGGTAATATTAATTGATAAATCATTTAATAAATGTAAGCTACCATGCAAATATGTATAATGGTCATCATATCATTACAAGAAAAAAAAACATCTACTACTTTTTTAAAAAACAAGCATTTCAGAGTCAATGCTGTGCAGCTTTGTGATTACCAACGCCATTAATCTCTGACACCAACATTCAGCCTTCCAAAATGAATTGGTTCCTCTGAAGGGCACCAAGGAGCAGTCCACTGCAAAGCATCATTTCCACCCTCCAAGTTAATGACTTCAGAGAAGCAGGATTCACCCTAAGCAGTCAGTTCTAATGCCCCTCTACTAACTTGGTAGGATCCTAACAACTTGGAAACTATTTCTTCTATGAAATACTTCCACCCCAAACCCTTTCACTTTATGGGGTACACCCTTGCTCTAGCATGCTGACGTTTGATATCATGAGCACATTTTTTGAGAACCCACTAAAATATATTCCCCCCCAGGTATTATTAAATAGTTTTTAGCATGGAATTTTTACTTCCTATATTTTCTGATCTGGATTATAAATTGATTTCTAAAGTTTGTCTGAAGCTCCTTTATTCTCTAATTCTATCTTATACGCATAAATGGAAAACTCAGTGGTGGATAAAATTATACAGAACTATATATACACATAAATAGATGCATGGAAAATTGATGAAGTATAAACAAGGTCTGTGGATAGTACTAATTTCCATTTCCAGATGATATTACAGTATAATTATGTAACATATTACCATTGGGAAGCCTGGGTAAAGAATAAACAGGACTTTAATACTATTTTTGTTAACTTCCTATGGATTTATAATTATTTCAAAATAAAAACTTAAAGAAATTCTATATAATGGGGGAGAAAAATAATGAAAATAATTTTTTAAAAAAGATAAAATTGGTAAATTTGTAGAGATTTTGAAAGATTGACTATTCAATCAACTTCAGTAGGAACTCAAACAAATTCTACATAAAAAGAGAAGTACTTACTGAATGTTCATATGATTTGCTTCAAATCTTCTGGCTATGGAAAGTACCTAATGACTTTAAGGATGCTGACAAAAGATTGTCCCTATGGGCTCCATCTATTTCATCAGTGAAACTGCCTAAAGAATTTCAATTGAATATGCCATTACTAACCATTAGGGGCCTATCTTCTTCTTCATGGTCATCATAAGTAGAGTAGAAATAGTTGCTTGACCATTCCTCAGGCTCTTCAGAGATTCCTGCAGATTGTGACATCTCAGTCCAAACTATAAGAAAAATGTTGAGTGTAGCAGTTACTTATCAGTGCTGGTTCACTGCAAGGTGAGAAGTAAACTACCTGTGATATTCAAGGTTTTAACCTTCAATGGACCAAGATTTGTATCTTCATCTGTATTATAATTGTAGATTAGACCACACTCTTTTATAATTTTTGACGTTTCACAAAGGGGCCAGTTGTATACTTCTTTAATTTTTAGAATGGTCACAAGGTGAGATTGGTTGTAAGTTGTTAAAAGTAATAAGTTAAATATCATTTTAGAAAATATTTACCCTCTCTTAGAAAGTCACCTGTTATAAAAAATTCTTTCTACAGCATTTTTTAATTGGTTCCACTCAAATAGTACCTATCAGATTCTACTTGATATTATTATTTTGGGTTGGCTTGTCTCTCTCACTAGGCAGAGACTTTGTGTTATACACTGCATGTCTTGTAAGAGCCTGTATGTAGGAGGTGCTTAACTTAAAAAATGAATTTATTTAGATTAAGTAATCTAAGTCTTAAATTAACAAAATCTAATCTTGGCCATAGTAAACTATGGTATTCATGTGACATTGGAAATCACGTCAACCTTCTCTGACTTGGTTTTCTTACCTATCAAAAGAAGTCATTGATACTAGCTCCTCTCTTTACTGCTCCAGGGCCATGACATAACAACCTGAGTGAAGTGACATTTAAATAAAAACTGAACTAGGTTATGATTACTTGTTTCTCCTAAACTAGTGGATTACCCTTCCATCTAAGGACTATCAGATTAAAATACTGAGTCAGACACCCTAATTGGCATCTCTCTAGTGGTGTCCAAGTTGTTTAGGTAATACTGCTGTGCGCTTCTATAGCACCTTGTACCTCCCTGTTGTAACACTTGCCACATATAATTTTAATTGCTTGTTAAATTATCTCTATACCCTCCCAGCTATGTGAGAATGCAGCTGAGTGCATTTTAATTATACTTTAGGCCCAAACTTTTGCACAATTCCTGGCACACAGGTCATATTATATTATAACATTTGTTGAACTAAATAAACTATTTAAAATCATTTCATATAACACAATTTCCATAAGGACAATAAATATTCCATCTGTAAGTGATCCTTCCCTATTCATCAAACCATGGTAAGTGAAGGGTGCACTGGCACCAGTAGATGCATTTCATTCATCACTGCATCCTCTAATGCAGGGATTTCCAAACTTGAGCAGGGATCCGAATCATAGAGAGCTGCTCAAAATTTCAGTGGCTAAGCTTCACACCTGGAGTTTCTGATTCAGAATGTCTGAGACAGAGCCGAGAAATGTGCCTTCCATATAACAAGTCCCCAGGTGATACTAATGTTCCTGGGTCCAGGGACCATACTTTGACAACCACTGCTCTGTAGTGCCCAACAGAATGATTTGCATATGCAAGACAGGAGAGCCTGATAAAAATGGGTTGGCTTTATTTTCTTTAGACAAAAATAACAGACATAGATTTTCCAAATTAACAACAGGAGATTAAAAAAAAGAACTTGCACAGCCATGAATCTCATCTGAGGATGACCATGACACATACCTGCATTTGCTTCTGCCTGAACTGACACAACTGCCTCACTGACCGCCACCATAGCACTGGGTTGTTCCGATTCAGTCTCCTGGATACTTAGAAAAGCTCCCTGTTGCTTTCTGAAATAATAATGTATAAAAATAAGTGAGCTTTCACATAGTCTAAGAAATAGTAATAATTTAGAAATGGTATTTCTTCCATTCTCAGAGAATTCAAAGAGCAGATATTCCCCCCTTTTGAGATCTGTGTGATAGTATGCAAAAGCCTAAATCATAGGATTCAATCCAACAGGTTCTCTGTTTTGCAAAGCAAAAACTAATCCTGTCTAGATCCAAGGTAGGTACACTGTGTACAATCCCTGTTGCTCTGTGAGCTTCTAATCTCAGTGAATCAGATAAGTTTTGTATAAATGAAGATAAAAATTTAATTGAGCACACCCCTGAAATCCCAGTATCTTGGGAAGTCGAGACAGGATGATCACAAGGTGAAAGCCAGCCTCGCTAAAGTGAGCTGCTAAGCAACTCAGTGAGACTCTGTCTCTAAATAAAATACAAAATAGGGCTGGGGATGTGGCTCAGTGGTTAAGTGCCCCTGAGTTTAATCCCTGGTATCAAAAAAAGAAAAAAAAAAATAAATTCATTTGTATTGTCACATTTGTACCAGCTACTATTAAGTCAACTACTGCATAAAGCTAAAGTCTTTATTTCTCTAATATATGATAAAAAGACTGGGTATTGTAAACCCTAGAAGATAAAAGACTTTTATGATTTGTTATCCTAAAGCCTCAAATGAAACACCATGTGTTGCTTCTGATTTTATCTACTTCTAAAAATGATGTGCAACAAAAGAAAAAGAATCTAATAAGTCATTCAGAATGATCCCACTATCATGCAGATACTGCATGGTCAATCTCTGTGCCAGGGTTTTGGAATCAGTGTGGGAATTCTTACTGTGTACATGCGAATGTTCTGTGGACAGTCTACCCTTTAGAATTACTAGATGCAGGACATACCATCTCTCTTAAATCAGTAGCAGTGTGCTGTCATATAAGACTGCCACTTTCCTTAAAGACTTCCTGGCTACATCTAAGTTCAGTTCCTTGCCAGTATCCATACCTTCTTACTTATACAAAGAAAGAACAAATCACAAACAAGTGGCCTCCATTCAAGAGATTACAAAGCTAGCTGGGTACAATGGCAATCCCAGCAGCTTAGGAGGCTGAAACAGGAGGATCACAAGTTCAAAGCCAACCTCAACAAGTTAGAAAGGACCTAAGCAACTTAGTGAGACCCTGCCTGACTCAAAATAAAAAAAAAAAAAAAAAAAAAAAAAAAAGGCCAAGGATGAAGCCCAGTGGTTAAGCACCCCTGGATTCAATCCTGGGTACCAAAAAGAGAGAGGGGGTGGGAGAGGGAGAGAAGGAAGGACAGAGAAAGATTACAAAGCTTACAAAGCTATGAGCCAGTTCTTCATCTGCTTTGTTCCTATATTCTTACAACTCTGTCTCCAATTATCATGATATACTGAAAACAAAGCATTTTAATGTGTTCTAAATCCAGCCTGAGATATAACTGTTAGGGACTATTAGACTCCAATACAAGATTAGAACTGAGAAAATGATGTTTGTGGAATTTGATGAGTTATTGCTAAAATGATGGGTTGGTTCTTGTCTGAGATACCTTAATTGCATTGCTTCACATTACCTATGGAAAACAGAAGATTGCAGAAGTGATAGTTCTTAAAGAATTATCACTTACTCATCACTCTGCTGAGGAGAAAGCCGTTCCTGTTCTGTAATCGGATCTTGTTGCTTCCGTTTTTTAACTGTAAATAAAACAAACCTTATATAAGCATCATTTAGAAGCTGTACTTCCTACTTAAAGGCCAACAATTTTTTTTAACTTTTTTTTTAGTCATAGTTGGATACAATACCTTTATTTTATTTATTTATTTTATCTGGTGCTGAGGATCAAGCCCAGGGCCTCTCACGTGCTAGGTAAGCACTCTACCACTGAGACACAACCCCAGCCCTAGAAGGCCAACAACTTTTACAAACATACTCGCACACTTACACACAAATCTTTCAGAGACCTGAAATAACCAGAGGAAAGGCCAGTATGAAGGTAGAATTTGGAAAAGTCCAAATCATGTAATATTTTATTCAAGGAGTTCACATTTTGAACAAGTGTCTGTCCCCTATCCCATCTTCACCAGGTACAAATTACTTGAGGTCCTAAAATGAATCATCTCCTGGGAAAGACTAGGAATTAACACAGTCAGATCTCTGTGCTGCTTTTAAACAGCTTCTCAAGCAGAGGTTCATTTTGTAGTGTTTGAATTCTCTTGCTGTTTAATAAACCATTTCATTTTAAACAGAATAAAGTAAATATCAGCCCCATTCTCTGAAAAAAAAATTCACAAAATCTGAGCCAATGAGCTGTTACTATGCTTGTTCTAAAGAATATATGTTTGGAAAAAAATTTAAAAAAAAACAGAGAATGGAAAAAAAAAAGAATATATGTTTGAATTTACCTGTCATAAGTTCCTGTTGCTTCAACAAAATATTTCTTATTTCTTTTAACCATGACATCTTCACATCTACATTCGGAGCCTAAAGATTAAAAAGGGTGGAGGGTATATTTCTTCTAAAAAGAATGCTTTTATAATAAAACAAATGCAATTAAGTATATCAAACATGATCTACTCCTTAAAATACCATATTCAAATTCTAGTATTTTGATTCTTAAAACTTGTAGGGAAGGAGTAAATCATTAGCCATCAGATAGATGAAATAATGCAGTTCAAGCCATTATAAAATTGCCCTTAATTAATAACTGAATAATAACAAATGGATAGAATGCAAAGTATAAGTTCATACATTTTAAGTTTTTTTTTTTTTTTTTTTTTTTGGTAACAGGGATTGAATCCCATGGGGGTGCTTAACCACTGAGCCACATCACCAGCCCTGTTTATATTTTATTTAGATACAGGGTCTCTCTGAGTTGCTTAGTACTTGCTAAGTTGCTGAGGCTGGCTTTGAACTCATGATCCTCCTGCCTTTGCCTCTTGAGCTGCTGGGATTACAGGTGTGTGCCACCATGCCTGGCAAGGAGGGAGGTTCTTTTAAAAATATATATTTTTTATGTTTAGTTTTGGTAAAATAATGCTCTAATACTTCCAGAATTAAAATTGTTTGGAGAATGATCTTAGTGACTGGTAACATGAAAGCTTCCCTACATATCCTCCCATTACTCACAAGATACATTTGTTAAATGATTCCAAGCTTTGTTTGGTACTAGGGATTAAACACAGGGATGCTTACCTACTGAGCCACATCCCCCACCCTTTTTTTTTTTTTTGAGAAAGGGTTTCACTAAGTTGTGGAGGCTGGCCTTGACCTTGCCATCCTCCTGTATTAGCTTCCTGACTCACTGGGATTACAGATGTGCATCACTGTGCGTGGCCAAATACTATATCTTTAAGCATTTTTATGAACTGCAAACAGTACAGAATTAAAATAAACAAAAATTGCTGAGCACTTGCAACAGATTCAGTCACAAGTCAGGATACAAAGATTTATTAAATATTTGATAACATCATCTTGAAAGGATCTGCTTCCTGTCCCCTTCCGTAATGTAAGATGGACCTTATATCACATCTGGCCAGGGCTTTAACAATATTCTTTAGAAGCAGGGAGCAAACCTTAACTGTTGCATCTTGTAATCATGTACACTTCAAATAATGACAACAAGAGAACTCGGAACTATTACAATCTCTAACTCTAGAAACTTGATGAGGCAGGGAAGTACCTCCCAAACCATCAGCTACAGCTGATAAATCTCCTTGTGTAGTGGTAAAAACTTAAAGCCCTAAAAAACACCCAAGTTTACCTCAATTTAAAGAAATCATGTGCTACTGCACAAAAATGTTTAAATATACCTTAAAGAATACTCAAATAATAACAGTTGAGAGTGGGGCCTTTTAAAATGTGACCAAAATTATTTCCTGTGCCACTCAGACTTCTTCCTTTCATTCTTTCTTTCTCCCCACCCTCTTTCTGACAGGGTCTCACTATGCTGTCAAGGCTGGCCATGAATTTATGATCCTCCTGCTTCAGCATCCTATATCACTGGGATTACAGGCCCATGCCACTACTCAGATTTTATGTTAATGCAAATTACAGTTTCTAGAATAATTTTAAAATGACCAACCTGTATAATATAAACTTCTTCCTTCCCACCATACCAGATTTCAAACTTGCGGTTGTCACCTTTTACATATTCTGTGATTCCAACTTCATCCATCTATAAGAAATAAAATTTTCATGAGCATTTTATTTTGAATATACAATTACATTAAATATACCCAATCATATTCTTAGTTAAAGAGAATGTTTTATTTGGGCAAAATAAAAACAATCATAGGCACGAGTATTTGTTTTCATGGAACTATGCACTTTTGGTGTTCAGACTGAAAGCTCCATTCCAGTGATTGACACAAATGTTATAAATCTAAACATCCACACAGCCCATCTATGATTCAATTCTTTTATAAATTATCTGTGTGCTATTCAAGAAAATTATCAGTGAAATCTAATTAAACATTAGTGAGAAAAGCCACCTGAAATTAATGAAATTTAGTTTTTGAAATTATTATCTGTCAGATAAGTAATAAACTTACAAGATTAACTAATCTCTATAGTATCCCTACAAGTTATAAACATCCAATTTATAAGGCAAGGAAGAACTAGCTAGGAATCTCTCTACTTCCACCAATCCTTCAGACTCTATAGAAACCAAAATCTCTATCATAAGACAGTGATATCTTCCTATAGTCAGTAAAACTTTTGTACACAGTATCTTTTCCTTACCACAGCTTTTCTCCTCCTCTAAATGTCTGTACTTTGCACAATTTTCTTTCATCCTTTGCTGCTAATACCTCGGTTAATTACATTTGGGGCAATTTCACTCCCTTGTATGCACATTCTCTTTTAGCTCTTTTCTCCCTTTCCTCTTTTCTTTCAATTCCTACCTAATTACCTGAAAGACTATCTCATACTGTTCCACTTATGAGCCCCCCAAATGGCCCTAATTAAAACCGAGAATCATTAAGGGTAGTGCTAGTGAGACTCCCAAATCAAGGAAAAGGAAAGCAATTACGCTTAGAAATGAAATGCAACCTAATGAAAGAGCCTCTAACTCCACCCTGAATGTAGGTGGAAGTTACTTTCAAAATTTATATTTATATTCTTACTACATGACTGTAACCTACTTTTGCTCAAATATTAAGATGTAAGATGAATAATAATCTCACTCTGTATTTATAATGTGTCAAAATACACTCTACTGTCATGTATATCTTCAAAGAATAAAAATAATAATCTCACATTCAATCTTTTTTTTAAATTAATTTTGTTTCAACACACCATCTTCCCTTAATAATATGATAAGAAAGCAAATGGGCTTTGAAGTCAGAGAAGGCTGGGTTGGAAGTCCATCTCTACCATTCACTAGTGTTTCCTGGTGCTAGTTGCTGAACTTTTCTAAAATTCCATTTCCCTAACTATGCAATGGGAAGAACACCTATTTCAAGGAGCTCATTTAAGAATTAAATAGTGTACATTAAATGCTGATTACAAAATGAACTATTTAAAAAATGAATTCTTATGTTACATGCATGTATTAATCCCACTATTATAATGAACCAATAAAAATATGAATTCATTTCCTATTCCTTCTCTTATTTGAATTCCATTAGTTTTGTTATTTGTCATTGCTGGCATAGAGCATATCTCTAGTGACCAAATGAATTTTGGAGTTGGACAACACATTGTAAGAACTATGTGCATGTTTTTTTTTAATTAAAAGAATTGGTGATAATAGTAACACATGAACTGAGGAATCTGAAGAACTCAAATTTCTTCCTCTGGTTAACTGTGATCTTACATAGAGTTTGTCTTTGCATATAAGTGGCTGGCTTAAAATATAGCATGTGTTCATTAGAAAGACATGATCAAGCCATGAGACTCCAGTTTGCTGTGATGCAGTCAAGACAAAGAGTCCATTTAAAGTGAGCGACAAGTTGCTCAGCAGTAGCGTGTCTGTACTGGGCAAGCCCACCAAGGGTAAGACTTTAAATTCAATTACCCTGATGGTTCACTAACAACATGCTGTCTAATAATACTAGCAATTTCTTAATGGTGGAATCTCCATGGTACATGAGCAAGAGGAAGTAAGCATAATAAGACCTAAGAAATACCCTGATTTCTCAGTCTAAAGCATCACCAGTTTACAAGGAATCCTGGTTTAAAAGCTTGCAGCATCAATGTCTCATTTTTTTTTTTTTTTTAATTAAGGATACTTGAAATTGTTGGGGAACCAAAGAAGAATCTGACAGATTTTCTTTCTTCAAATGTCAAGTATTATTTATTTCTTGTATCTAGCAAGTCACTCAGCTCAAGTCTACCTTCCCTTGAAATGTTTCCTTCATCTATCCCATGCCATTTCCATGGTAACTATTGTATTTTCAATTCCCCTGACGTCATTACTTCATATCAATCCCACCTTACTTTAATGTACTTGAAAAATATTATGTTGGCATGCCCATCAGTATGTCAAAATACAAGTAAAGTCAGGCATGGTAGTGCATGCCTGTAATCCCAGCAACTTGGGAAGCTGAGGCAGAAAGATGAAAAGTTTGAGACCAGCCTCAGCAACTTAGTGAGACCCTGTCTCAACATAAAAAATAAAAAGGGCTGGGAATGTGGCATAGTGCTTCAGTACCCCGAGTTCAATCCCCAGTACCAAAAAATTTTTTAAAAAAATTAAAAAACTAAAATAGAAAAATCAATACACATCAGAAGTGCTACGTTAGGTAGTAACTAGGTCACCTTACAACTAAAAAGTGAATCAAATGGATTTGGGTAAAAATATGCCTAGGAAAGCAAAGTACCTTCCCAAGGAATAGGTACACACAGCAAAAGATCTAAACCCTGTCTGAAATAAATTATGACTCCTTGGCTCTCAATCAATGTTCATTAGAGTCATAAAAGACCCTTAGAGATTTGGGGTTTTGGACGTAGACTGCAAGCATCAAAGTAGCATCTGGGCATTTGTGATAATGACAGCTGGAATCCTAAAGAAGCTATGAAGCTGGGCTGGGGCTGTAGCTAAATAGTAGAGTGCTTGCCTAGCTGGGTTTGAGCCTCAGCACCACATAAAAATAAAATAAAGGTATTATGTCCAACTACAACTAAAAAAAATTGGAAAAAAAAGAAGCAGGGCTGGGGTTGTGGCTCAGTGGTAGAGTGCTTGCCTAGCATGCATGAGACACTGGGTTCAAACCTCAGCACCACATATAAATAAATAAATAAAATTAAGATATTGTGTCCATCTACAACTAAAAAAATGATAAAAATTAAACGGTGAAGCTGCTGTGGATACAGAAGTGAAGAAGGGAAAATAGTGGGAAGGGTTCAGAGACCCAACCCTGCACAGGAATCTTGTTTGGAACAGCAAGAGGCAGCTGACCCTATGGGGAGAATCAAAAGCAGACTCTGCTTATCTGGTAGCCTTCTTATATTATTTCCAAAGGCCTATCACAGGACACTGCCTGTCCTCTTTAAAAATGCTGAAAATTCTACTGGTTCTCAAATATACTAGTAATGACAACTATGATAAAACATTTTCATGAAAAATGACTAAATGATAGTGACTGCAGAATAAAGAATAATAGTTTTCTGTATTTTGCAACTTCTATGCAACAGATATCATGTTGCTTTTAGAATTTAGAACTTGAAAAACATGAAGCACAGAGAAATCAAAACCAATTACAGCCTCATGTGAATTGGATATTCCTCCGGTTCTGATAGTAAAACCAGCTGGAAGTATTACTGGGTTGTCAGTGACTTCCTCAAGTAATTTACTGCTCCCACTTTAATACACACTAACATTTTGGCAGAATGAAAACTTGGTTTACAGGAAATAATATATAATTTTAAGGGATACGAAAGAACAGGTATGGAATGGATTCAGCCATAGGTAGCTTTGGACACACAGAAAGCATGATGCTTGGGAATGGAGGAGGAATACAGAAAGGAAAGTATGCTGAGTATGAAAGTCCTTCAATTTTAAACTGCTTTGAGGAAAAGGGAGAAATCCTTTCCTCCTTGCCTCTCCTAAAATATAAAGGTCCCTTGCTAATAAATCAAGAACTGCATCTGGTACCACTGGTAAGAGAGTGCTCATGGGGGAATGTGGATCTCTCCCTGTCATTTCAAACTGTGCTCTGCAGATTGCTAGAGAGCCCCTTGGAGAATACCCGGGAATGCTGCTGAGAGGGAGAAAAGAAGGTATACAAGTTTTGTACTCCCTCACTCTCATTTTGAGCAAAGAAGTTCTGCTTTATTGGACTTCAATAATACTTCTACTGAAGATTCCTTTTAAACAAAGTATAAAACCCACCCACTTGAACCAAAAAAGTGTACAGAATGAAACATATATAGAGAATGCTATTACATTACACAATCCAAATTGTCTTACTTTCAAACAATGCTTAAAACTATATGATGGGTATCTATCAGAGCCTTCTCCAGATTCAGTGCGCCTTTTGCAGAAAACAACAGCTTTCTCATACAAGAAGAGGTGTCGCTGCATTGGTTTGAATCTAGCAAAATCCTTCATTTTTGTAGCACCTTTCTTGTGCCCTATCCAGACACTGAATCCACCGTGCATTATCATCTTGCCAAGCTCATTTAAGTTTCCCTAGAATAGAAAATCAAATCCCATTAGTAGAAGGCAAAGCTACATTCAAATCTCTGACATCAGCATTTAGTGTTTAGCTTGACCTACTAAAACCCTGAAGCATAATTTGTATGTTTTTAAAACTGCATTCATTATAACTTTTTAAATTAAAATGTGCCATGCATCACATCTGTATAAAATTACTGTAGGGGTGGAGGCCAAAAGAAATTTCCTTTTCCCTGGCTTCATATCAATTCCATGAGAGATGACAAGGTAACTCCCATAGATTCCTCAATCCGGTTAGGTACCTGACATACACCAGGTCCAAGTTTCCCCACTGGGTGGAGCTAATTTATTAAAATGCTGCAAGCTCCAAAGATGTCCTCTTTTTATTAAAACCCTATCTTTCCTAGGCTAGGGCAAGCAGCAGTTCTGGGACAATATGACTCTTTTGGTGACCCAAACATTCTTTCAATCGAAATCTCCCTAGGTCTGGACTTGGGAACAGGCTGTTGAAGATAAGAACATTGCAAATCCACTTGATCTGTAATGATGCATAATGAGTAATGATGCTAATATTTTGATATCCATTTATCTACCTCTTCTATTTTCTTTTTCAGGTGATTTCAGAAGGGTAAGAAAGTGATGGTGACAAGCTTACTCCCTAAAAATTCATAGTCTTAAAAGTTTACTTACAATGTAGCCATTTATTGCAATCTGATGCATGGAGTCATTAACTGACTTCAGTAAATCCAGCATTGTGTCAAGGGCCTCCTTTAATTGAGTAGATCCTTCACAGTCCTTGCTATATTTTAATAGCTCCTGTAATTAGAAATCAAGAATTAATCTTAATATTAAGCACATATTAACATAGCTGCAGAAAATGAATAAATTTTTGGCTAACATGCTCTCAAGCAGGAATCAAAGATAATGGCACTTTTGGATAATTTCTTTCATATGCTCTTTGTCACATTTATCTATTTAATCAGTGTCAAAATTGGGAAAGAAGTAGAAGACTGACTGAACTCTATGCAACAAAGACACCCAATGCTTTTGGAGCTGAAAAACAATAGCTATTTAGTCACACTAGATATTATTTTTAAAGCAATTATATATGTGGGTTTTTTCATTCTCTACGTACAATAACTTGTTTTATCCATGATGCATTCAGGACAGCATAGGACATTATGAAAATACATTTTAAAGCAAACTATGTTATATCCATACTTAGCTCAATATTTTAGTAATCTTTTTACTAGAAGAGCAGCATTGGCATTGTTGATTGAGAAAGCAATATGAAGTACAGTTTCAAAGAAATGTTTATTTAGATCTTAATACCAAAAGTTCTTTAGTAAAACACTGTACATAAATTAAGTAACTTGCATGGAGAATTAAATACTTAATCCTCCAGATGTTCTCAGCCTGTTATCTATGCCTGTCCTCTGCACTGCCATCGTGAAGGAGCACACTGCACTGTCTACTGCCAACTACTGCCTACCCACTCAAT
The DNA here is from genome assembly GCF_047511675.1 of Marmota flaviventris. Taxonomy (NCBI): domain Eukaryota; kingdom Metazoa; phylum Chordata; class Mammalia; order Rodentia; family Sciuridae; genus Marmota; species Marmota flaviventris. The sequence continues at coordinate 121,283,094 of NC_092518.1, forward strand.
GAGCCTACCTATTTCTAGCACTTCCTAGTCAGCAACTTCCTTTTTAATGGCTTTTTCATATCTGACCCAAAAATGTGAGTAAAAAAGGAAAGAAATGTTTCATGTAATTACCTTTAAGAGTAACTGATATTTAGTGATTCGCTGTACTGGCTTGAGCAAATAGGAATCCAGACCAAGTCTGTGTTTTAATTTTCTCTGACATTCCTGCCATTAAAAGATAATTATCAATAAATTTAAATTAACACATGTACATGTAAAAATACCAAGTGTTCTTTGATGAGACTCAATGCATGAATGTTGCTTACATCTCAAAGAACATTTATCAGAAAAATTAGTATTACATATGGTACAGAAATTTTAAGACATTATAACTGAGAAACAATAAACAGTATTTCAAGGACTTGGGAGGTAGAAAATTCTAACATTCTGAACAATAAAAAGGTTTGACATGTAAATTCTTATTGATGTGTAATGTTTAAGGTGAGAAAGCAAGGAATGACAATAGATTAGCAGGATAAAAAGTTCTTCAATATATTCAAGAAAATTAACAAAAGACTCAGCTCCACAGGCCAAGGCCCAGAAAAGAAATAGGTTGTGCTAAATCAGACTGGGCATGAGAACAGATTTTTTTAAGATCACAAGAAAAATACAGTCTTTATCAACTGGTGCTATATTTCATTCAGTAATTGGCTCACTGCCACTATAAATATAAGGGTCATGACATTGGGTCCTGGGAATAGTGGAGGGCCCATAATTAGGGCAAGATGGGGATGGTGAGGAATAAATATACATATAGGAAATTCAGAACATAAAATGAACTAAATAAGATCCAGGACCCTCCACTGGATATGGATAAAATATAATATTCAATCTAATTCAAAGAATAATTATTAATAATGTATGGTTAAAGATAGTGGGCTGGTGCATGCATACGCAGCTCCTCATTCCTGAAAGCTAAGTAAAATGATGGAAAAGATACTTTTCAGAAGGCAAAAACCCAAAGATGAGAAACTAGAAAATATTGTCAAATTTGGAAAATGAAAACCACACCAACAAGTGGTAAACAATTGAGCATGCTTGAGAAAAACAAATCTCAAGTTGGCAGAGGAAAAAGCCGAGGAAAGGATCAATCTTTTATAGACCATTTCCCCCGCACCACCCACCACAAACACACACATACCCCCATTACAAAAACTCAAGATTACAGACATGAAGTAACTCTGAAGACACAAAATAAATCTGGGGTTCAAAAAGAATGGTTGTTCAAAGCCCATTTAAGAAATAATTAGATATTAAGGAGTGTTGGTAAGGATGTGGAACAATCAGTACCCTCATACATATTGTTGGCAGGAATGTGAAACAGTGTAGCCAGTTTGGAAAACAGTCCAATATATCCTTTAAAAGGCTGACACAAAGTCACAGTATTATCCAGCAATTTTACTTACATGTATACAGCCAATAGAAATTTTAAAATAAACCACATATTTACACAAAAACTAGTGGAAAAGTTTTCCTAGCAGCATCATTCATACTAATCAAAAGGTGGAAACACCCCAAATGTCCCAGAACTGATGACTGGGTAAATGAAATGTAATATAATCACTCAATGAAATATTATTCTGACATAAAGAAGGAATGAAGAACTGATAAATGGTACAACATAGATGACACCTGCTAACAAGCTAAGTGAAAGAAGCTAAACACAAAGATCATATATTACGGGATTCCATTTACATAAAATGCCCATAACAGGCAAATCCATGAGAGACAGAAAGCAGAATAGGGGTTGCCTAGGGCTGTAGGGATTGGGAGAAATAGGAGGTGACTTGCTAGAAGGTACAGGGTGTTTTCTTTATAAAAGTAAAAATGTTCCTAAATTGACTGCGGCCATGGTTGTACAATCTTGTAAATATAGAAAACCACTGAACTATATATATTTAAACAGTGAATTTTATAGTATTTTCCTTATATTTCAATAAAACTGTTCCCCCCCAAAATTTAAATGGGCACAAAAGGCTAAAAATAAACATGAAAATCAAAATCTCTCAGATAAACATACTATTATGCTCAACTAGGTAGCAAAAATCTGATGCTAGCCGGGTGCAGTGGAACATGCTTGTAATCCCAGCAGCTAAGAAGGCTGAGGCAGGAGGATTACAAGTTCAAAGCCAGCCTTGGCAATGGCAAAGCACTAAGCAATTGAATGAGACCCTGTCTCTAAATAAAATACAAAATAGGAATGAGGATGTGGCTCAGTGGTGGAGTGCCCCTGGGTTCAATCCCTGGTACGACCCCCCCAAAAAATGATGCAATTTAGCAATTCCTTTAAATTTCTGAGGATTATCATTTCTTACCTAGAACTTTATACCCAGTCATGTTAGCAATCAAAGTGTTATGGAAGAAAAAAAAGATATTTGCACACACACACATTCTTAAAAACATTTACCTATATTGCACATTTTCTCAACACATTACTGGAAGATATGTTCTACCAAACAAGGAAATACAACAAGAATGATAAGGTTGTGGCACCTAGGAAACAAGAGAACCTATTCAAGAGACAAGTGAACGGTGTCTCAAAAATGATATTCACCAAGATCCTGAGATGAAAGCTATGCATCAGGCCTAGTGAGTCAAGATTAGCTGGCCAGAAACCCCTAGGAGATACTTCTTCAAGAAGATACAATTTAAAGAAAATCAATGTATATAAATATTGCAAGAGTATATTTTTATAACTCCTAAAACTGGAAGAAGTGTCGGTAGAATTAAGACAAGTATCTAGAAAATTATGTGAGTAAAAAAAACAACTGTAAGAAAAACAAAAAGGGAGGAAAAGCAATCATACTATATCAAATGGATTATTTAAGCAGAGAAATAACAGTCTCAACAATTAAATGCAGTACATAAATCTAACAAAAATTACAATATAACTGTATTGGAAATTTTGGAAGAAAGAACTATATGTGTATATGGTCAAGTGGCAGTGAAAGAGCTAAATCCTCTTTTTACAGGGTAGGAAGGAGGAGGATGAGCATGCTATTTGGAGATATAGAGGTAAATATCAAAAGAAGTAGTTAAAAGCACAGGAAGTGGTTGCTTCTAGGGAACAGAAAGTGTGTGCGTGTGTGTGTATTTTGGAGACAGGAGAATTGCTCTTTAACTTACATGCATATATAATTTACTCAAAGTAGAAATGAACTTATAAATAAGAAGTATCCCACTATCTCCCAGAAAAAAAACATATCCAATACTTAATTATCATACCTGGAAAAAGGCACATTCTGAATACTTCTTCCAAATTATCTCTGATCTAGGCTTATTCTGACAGTATTTTGCATATATCTGAAAATCATCCTTCTGTGATGAGAACAAATTCAAACATATTAACAATTTGCAAATATGAACTTTTCTTACCAAGAAAAGCTGAGTAAGAGTGAGTATGGCAAAGCATAACAGGGACTATGACCAAAAGGAGCCCTCTTCATATTCAAAGATCAGCATATGTGTTGGACCTGATGGTGGGACTTATGATTTTCTGAACTTCCACTTGCCAAGTTTGAGAGTTAAGTGGGGGAAAGGCTTCTCTGTCTGAATAAAAAATATTTTCATAGCCAAGTAATGTGCTCTTTCTACGCTATTAGTCTCTCAGTTCCCTAGTGAATGAATTTGGAGCTAACCTTCAAGTCAGCCTGCAGTCCTTGGTTCATCACTGGGGCATCACCACTGTAGCATAACCCATCTAGGTATCTGCCTATGCAATTTTCTCTCCATAATACTCATTTATGCTATATCCTACTCATTCTTTACCATTCATCTCACGAGTCATCTCTTCTATAAAGCCATTTGCTTATACCCCACAGATGCATAAGATGCCTGTTATGGTTTAGATCTGGAATGACCCCCAAAGGCTCATGTGTTGAAGGCTTAATGCAGCAATGTTCAGAGGTGGGGCTTTTGGGGAAGTAAATGGATTATTGGGGATCTGACCTCATCAGTGGATTAATCCATTGATGATAATAATTTGATATTAGTGGGAAATGGTGGAAACATTAGGAGGTGGGATCTAGCAGAAGGAAGTAAGATCACTGGGTGTGTGCCCTGGAAATGTATTGCTATCATGTCCCTCAAAACCTTCCCACCACACCTTTCTGCCATGATGTTCTACTTGCCTCAGGTCCAAAGCTATGGAGCCAGCTGATCATTAACTGAAACTGCTGAAGCCATGAGCAAAATTAATCTTTCCCTCTCTAAATTGTTTTTCTCAGGCATTTTGTTCCAGCAATGAAAAGCTAACATGATGTTCCTTATTTGGACTCCCACAGGACCCTTTGTTTATCTCTAATATAGGACAACTGGTGCTATATGAAATTAATGGTTTCCATGTTTTTCTACCTGAATAAATAGTCTTTGGCTGGGTATCCACATCACCTAGCACAGCACTTGGTACAAAGCAGATGTTCAGTGGATGGTTGTTTAATGAATAAACATTACCATCAATAATCATTTATTAAACCATTACTAGCTGCCAAGAACTCTACTAACTTCATGAGAGATACATATATAGGATATGGACCCTGTCTCAAAGATTTTCTCATCAAGTTTGTGAGAGAATACGTGTATACATGTAAAGATATACAGTAAATGTAAAATTTCCAGTGAGTAGTGGTCTTATGTAGTAATCCAAAGGGAAGATTCACCACTGTTGGGAAAGAAACTGTCCATAGTTCAAATGAGTTTCAAGTTAGAACACGTTGAGAAAGACAGTGATATGCAGTTCTTTCTTAGCCTTATTCTCTTCTCATTTTATAAACACTTTCTGGGACAAATACTCATTTTAAATGAGTTTCAACAATTATATCTATCAAAAATGACTCCCAAACCAAAGCAGAACTGATCTTTCAGGAAGAGGAGGAACTAGAAAAGCAAAACAGGGTAAGCAAAAATCTATTTCTGAGGGAAAACTCTAATGGAGGAGAACACAATCACTAACCTAGAAAGTCAATTTTACTGAGTGTACTCTTGGGACATGGAATAATGAGCCTCCCTGAATGACTTAGTCAAATTAAAAGAAAAGACAACTTTCTGTTTTGTGAAATTCCTGTGATAAATGCCTTGCTGGCTGAATGCCAGACTAGATCTAATTATAAGATTTTTACATGAATTGCAGGGGAATACCAAGGCATCTTTTAGGTTAAAAATAACCAAGCCCAGGGTGGTTTTGCTAAGACGATCCCAACTCTCACATTTTAACACCCAGAATGATCCCTGAATCCCTAGGATCACCATTCCTAGGAGTTGAGACACTGAAATATTTGCTACTATAGAATATGCAATGCATGCTCTGGATACCCCATTACATCAGTTTCTACAACAAAACTTAGTTTTGCATTAAGTACTTACTGGAGTTGATGTCACTTCTCCAAAAACAAAGATGTTTTAAAAACCTATTTTGACTCTGAATATACTCTCATAAGTGAGTTTTTATTTTGGTGGCCCGTATTTATATAACTTAAAAATAATTAGACTAACCCTTTCCAGGAAGCAAGGTCCCACTCTTTCTGGAGCATCAGAGCAATTTTCCAGACTGCTCATGAAAATGCTGTGAAATTTTCAGAGAAAAAATGTGAAAAATAATAAATTGGTCAATGGCCCTTTCAAAAATATCATGAAAAATATTCATTTTGACAACTACATACTTGTTATGGAATTCATATATTTCTGCCATATTTCCAAAGAGAACATCTTTTTTATTTCTCAGGACAGGTGGCATAAGATCAAACATCTCTGGATTATCCATCTCCGCTCGATAGCCCTATTCAAAATAAATATATTTAGGCTTCTTTATAATATTTACATTAATAGTTGATTGGGCAACTAAAGGTCTAAGTACAGTAGAATATATAGGGATTTGTGGGTAAAGTTGTTTGAATGTTAACTTTGGGATCTAGGATATTTAAATGTTATCTATAACATTTTTCTTTAGAAGGCAACATAGGGAAGTCAAGGATTTCCACTGGATTGGCAGAATAAAATGACCGTCTTTGGCCTTTCAAGATAGCTGCATTGTTGGAAACAAAATAGAAATCAAGTATGAAAAAGTATAGTACAGGTAATCAACTTCTTAAATTGGCAATATGTGTTTAGATTTTTTTCTGACCAAATAAATATTGTGACATTTATGTCAAATGAGTATTTTTATCCTCTTCCCGGTTCTTTTTACCACAATCTCTAAATAGCACCTTGGGATTAATTATAACAATCCACTGTATCCCTGAGAGAATAGCATTTCTCTTCTGTAATAAATTCTGAATCAACCATTCCCAGTACTGAGAGAGAATATAAATATACACATTTTAACATGCAGCCTCAAACAATGGGTGCCATACCCACTATTACCATGTGACAATTGAGGAAGGGGGCAAACTAGAAAATTGCCTTAAACACTTTCTAATGAATGTATCAAGGGACCATTCAGGAAAACGGGAGTCACTTACCAACAGAACAGTAAATAGCTCTCGAACATACACTCTCTCAGTCTGTATCAGCTCATTTAGGACATGGCTAAAATGAAAAGACCATATTTACCAGTTATTCTATTATTTAGAATTGTATAACATTGTTTCAGTTATTATAAGTCTTTGAAGGGAAAAATACTTAAGTCATTGGAACTACCAGTGGTTTGGGTTTTAGCATAAAAATAACGGAAAGTACCACCCACAGGGCTGTTTAAAATATATTCAAAAGAAACAGGGGTACTCAAGGGTTATTATTGACTTACAAAATTATTTCTAATTCACTAAGATTAAGAATCAATTTACTAAAAACTCACAAAATCTATTCCTAAATGTCTGATGTTTATGTATTTATTTTTGGGTGGTATACTTTTCTGAGTTCTTAGTACCCTTTCTCAAAAAAAAAAAAAAAAATAATAAAAGATAGTAGCATTCTTAGCATCATTTTTCCCTGTTCCAGGTAATATTCTGAATTTTTCTAAGACATGCAATAAATGTATTATACTGGTCTTCCCAAGTGTAAATCATACTTAAGTTTCTGTAGTAATTTTGTCTGTCTCTGTAAAGTAAAATACATTTCAACATCAATTGACTTTATATTTAATTTTCCTCTTACCAATATAAGTAATCCATTTAATTTAACTACTCTTTGGTTCTTTTTTACTTTCTTTTTGTCTTCTAACATCTTAAAGCATGTAGCATTTAAAAGTCCACATTCAACTTGCTGCAAAATACTGGCTACTTATTCTGTGACATAAAATTTAAAAGGCAAATATGCAAGTCTAGAATATTAATACAATATTGTAAAAGTTAGCCAAACAATGATTAATGTTAGTGTCTTTAAAACAGTATCTATACAATCCTTTTTCATTTCATTCATTTTCACCTTTTTTAAAAAAGAAGAAATGATGTTGACCAAAGGGTTTGAACTTTCACTTATAAGTTGAATCAGCTCTGGGGACTGAACATCCACATGCTGACTCTAATTTTTATACTGTATCATATACTGGAAATTTGCTTAGAAAATAGATCTTAGCTGTTACACAGCAGATATAGTGATCACTATTGAACTGCACACCCAAAATGGCTCTTAAAAACTTAAAGCAGATATTTTAAGAATGTTCAGTTTATAATGTCAGTTAACTTCAATAAGATATGGATATATGTGACTTTAAGAAGCAATAAAGAGGCTGGGCACAGTGGCACATGCCTGTAATCCCAGTGATACCAGCAACTTGGGAGGCTGAGACACAGGATCATACGTTTGAGGCTAGTCTAAGCAATTTTAGTGAGATGCCGTCTCAAAATAAAAAAAATAAAAACTGGGGATGTAGCTCAATGGCAAAGCATCCCTGGGTTTAGTCCCAGGTACTAAAAAAAAAGTGATAAAGTATACAAACTCCTAAATCAAACTTCTTGGCCTCAAACCCTAGACCTGCTGTTTACTAGTGGGCATGTTATCTAACTGTTCCTCAATGTTCTTCACCTAGCTTTTTATAAGTCCCACTTGGTTGGGGTAATATTTATAAAGCAAGGACATTGTACTAAATAAATGTAATGATCTATCAAAAAAATGAAAGTAGATCTTAGATACTTAGTAGCCTCACCACCAAAAGAAGCAAATTTATCAGGTGACAGATGTGTTAACTAACTCAAGTATGATAATCACTTCATAAAATATGCTTGTATCAAAGTCTCAAAGTATCACATTATATTCTTTAAATATATATAATGATAGTTGTCAATTATACCTCACTAAAGCTAAAAAAACAAATTAAAAAGAAAAACGTTTCATTTTTATTTCCCATCTGGAAAAAAAAAAGAGACATGAAAATTCTGAAAAATTCTAAATAATTTTCCTCAAGTAACATAAACAGACTATAGGTTGGTGAAGCCTAAATTCAAGACTCACACCTCAACTAGCACTCTTTATCACACCCAAGAAGAACCCAATTCTGTGAACACAAAAAAATTATTTTGAGACAGGGTCTTGCTAAGTTTCTCAGGGCCTCACTAAGTTGCTGAGGCTGGCCTTGAACTTGCCATCCTCCTGCATCAGCATCCAAAGCCACTAGGATTACAGTGGGCATGACATGCTGGAAATGTGCTCAAAATTCTAAGCACATTGGCTTTTCAACACTGAACCAAAGAGTCCTACGGGGGTGATGTGTATGTGAGTTTATGTAAATAAATAAAAGATACTTCTTTAAAACATCCAAGCTATTGTCATTGTCCAAACTGGAGGGTTGAGCAGAACTTCTCTTCTCCTGACAATCATGGACTACTTCAATCTGAAATTATGAAAATAAAAGTTATATTAGCATGTATGTGTATAGTTCTTCAAGGACACAGAGCTCAAATTAGGTTTACTTCAGGTCCTAACTGTACATAAACTGAAAAATAACAGATTTTTTAAAAAGTAGTTTTGATATATATTAGTAAAATGAAAGATTTGACTTACTTGGAAAGATAAGATTTAAGATACTAATTTATTTTGTATATTTTCATTTATCTGGCACTTTGGGGAAAGAAAGTCAATTCATAAAAGTATATTTTCCAGATAATTAAAATTTAGTCATTGAAAAACCAAAATGGCTTTTTAGTCTTAGTTTTTTACAGAAAAGCTCCTAGCAAATATTACATGCATCCTTAAGTTTTTTAATCAAAGGCATACAACATAAATGATTCTTTTCTTAATAACTCAGTGGTATCATCAAAAACTTAAATGTGATAAAATCTAATGATGCATTTCCAGGGCTACTGAGACACAGAACTATCCTTTTTCAAAATGGCTATACCTTGTACATCTCTGTCTCTCCTCTCTGTCACATGTTAGTTGTTCCTACAAATGGCTTCCCTGATCCTAAACTGTTGCCTTATTTTGCAGAATCTACAGAACCTGGACTGGTCTACTGAGTCAACTACATGAAATTTGTGATGGTTAACTGCTCTTCAGAAACATTTAAAATATATTCCTGGGATCCCACCTATATTAGACCTTTGAGCTTGCCAAAAACCTGACCTCTAAGTAAATGCAACATTACTTTGTGACAGCTAAAACCTAAAATGAAGTACTGGATTTATCAATTAAATATTTCAAAAAAATGTGGCCTATGCATGGCAATACTTGTGAACAAGAACATTTGTAACAAATTTCTACATATTATGCAGACACAATCCTAAGTGCTTGACATATATCATTGTAATCAATCCTCAGCAATTTAGAAAGCTAAGGCATTCTTTTTTCCATTTTAAAGATGGGGAAAAATGAGGCTCATAGAGGTTTAGTAACATGATCAAAGTCACATGCTTAAGGACTGGGGCTGTAGCTTAGTGGCAGAGGGCTTGCCTAGCATGTGTGAGGCACTGGGTTTGATCCTCAGCACCACATAAAAACAAATAAAATAAAGGCATTCTGTCCATCTATAACTACAAAAAAAATTTTTAAAGAGTAATTATAAGACTAATATTTTAAAAAGTCTCATATTTAATAGATGATGAGACAGTCAAGCCCAAGTGTCAAAGTCTGTGGGTTATCACTTTTATCATATTCCCTCCTGCGAATATGCTTTGTTACACCTGGCAAATGTACCAACTATTATCATCATTTTAATATTATACTTAACACTAAAAATGCTGCATACTACATTTATGAGGTAGGTATGTTCCATTTACTCCTATCAGATTTCTGAAATACATATGTGGAAAGATTTGAAATATAACATTATTTTCAAAACCTAAGGATTTCTAAAATTTACTTGAATCAAAAGAATGCAATTTGGAACTGTGTTTAGCTGGATGCTCCACCAAGAAAATGCACAGAGCCACCATCTCATGATTTTTCCATGGGGATATGGAACTGAATAAATCTAAGAAGAGGTGTCATGAGTTGACACTAGAATGGAAAGACATGGAAGACTACAGAATTTGGCATTCACTTCATTTCCTTCTTGAAACTAGTAAGTTGTGGCCCTACAACATGCTGACCAGGCCTTGTATACATCAATATAGGCCATTCACTAGCTTCACAATATTAAAATAAGAACTTAGAATATTACCATATGCCATACATTGTTCAAGTGCTTCATAAATATTATTTTATCTTTACACTAACTTCATGTCATATATTACTATCCCTATTTTATAAATAAGGTGACTGAGATCCACAGAATTTACCTAAAGTTATATCACTAGTAAGTGATGGAAGTGAAATTAAAAGCAATCTAGTTCTACAATTTGTACACCTATGCCATAAAATACAGCCTCTTGGAGATATGTCCTTATCTTATTTACCATCAAGAACACACAAATAAAATGTAGGCTCTTGTAGCTATCATGAGACTATTCTCTGCAGATCCCAGACTATCATGGAGAACTGAGAAGGGAGGACCATTGTACATATGTATGGCATATGGTAATATTCTAAGTTCTTATATTAATATTGTGAAGCTAGTGAATGGCCTATATTGATGTATTCTTGAGTGTGTACTTATCCACAGAGGATACATTCCAGAACCCCCAGTGGATGCATGAAAGTGAATAGTACTAATTCCTATGATTTTTTCCCCAATACATATGTACCTAGGATAAAATTTAACTTATAAATTAGGCACAGTTAAGAAATTAACAACAACCTAATAAAATGGAACAATTTTAACTATATATTGTATTATGTGCACTCCTCTGCCCCCACCCTGAATCTCCCTTTTTTCTATCTTTCCGTCTCCGTCTTAGATTATTTAATATTTTTTGGAGCACAATTAACCTAGGATAACTGAAACTGTGAAAGTGTGCCGCAGCCCGGCTGGGGGGGGGGGGGTGACGAAGAACTTGTGTAGATTGATACAGCAGGAGTAGGAGCCTTTTATTGTAGGACAGGAGCGGTATTTATACATTCCACACAGCTTATCTAATTAGCATAAACTAGATACAGCAGTCAACCAATCAGGAATCTCCACACTTAATAGCTCGCTTTTGTTACTTCTCAAACCACTCCCTCTGGCATTTTGCCAGGCACCATCCAGACTTGTTTACAGACTCTAACATTTCTCTGGCAAAATGCCAGGAGCCATCCTGACTTGTTTACAGACTCTAACAAAAGTGAAACTGAGGATAAGAGGTGGAGGAATTCTGTATATACGAAGAAATTAATGGATTTCTTTCTGAACCACGGTTAGCCTCTGCATGGTCCATTAGAACTTGGCCCCTGTCCTCCCTTCATACTTGAGGGATTGAAATCCTTCATGAAAGAAGTTCCTTCTGTAGAAAGGTATGATGTTATTTAGGTTTATGGAGGTGCGGTGTAGAGAAGCTGGAACTTAATACTCTACAGAAGTGATTCTGAACATGAGCCAGGACTTGAGAAATTGTTCATACATCTGTGGCTATATCAGTACTGCAATTAGACACAATGCAGCAGCAGCTTTTATCGTTAAGATAAAATCAGCCTTCAGATGCACAATATTGGTCGGTCCAGTGAGTGAAAAATATGGCTTAAGACCCATACCAATTCTGCAACTACAGCAATAAAATGAGTTTTGAATTAATTGATGATATTTACCTTTAAGTTGCTCTGATTTTGTCTCCAAGTCTTCTTCCCTGGTACAAAAATATGAAAGAAGAATTTCAAACCAGAATTAAAGTCAACACTTTTAATGAAAACACATGTAAATTTATTAAATAATTAGAGTTCATAGTCCAACATGTTTGTATTAGTATTTTTAAATCACACTATAGGAGACAGTTATTGGTTAGACATAACATACCATTTCAACTTCTTATTGAGCATGATTTTGCTAAGTACTCACCCATTTCCTCAAACATTCTCTTACTTGCTAAGCACAAAGCTAGGTATTAGTGCTCATAATTATTTGTAGATTTGTAAATATTTTCAGGTTTCATGGTCATTCTAACATGTAAACATTTAATCAGATTGTAAATCATATATGGATCAAAAATTCTCTTAAAAAATTCTAATTTATCCTAGAAATTAGAGAATCTAACATTTATTTGACACTTACTGCACACCAGGTACTGATGTAAGCCCTATGGATACATCCTCTTTTATAATCCTCATATCCTCCCTGGGAGGTAGGTAAGGACTCCTATACTCATTTCATAGATAAGGACTAAGGTCAGTATATTGTTCAAGAAGCAGAGGTAGTTGTTTAAATCCATATAGTCTACAATTAGAGTACATGTTTCTAACCACTATCTAAACTAACATTTCAAAAATATGTAAAAATTCCCCAAATAAAGAAACCCTTCATCAAAATTCAAAACTTTATTATTTTTTAGGTCTCACTTATGGCTTCTTTTATTTATCTCTGGAACATTTTCTGAAGGTGATGGAAGAATTATTCTTGACTGTGTACATAAAAATAAATTTAAAGATCAAGAAATTATTAATTGAGCATGTTTTTTGAAGCACAACTTTTCATTTCTCTGTTTGTACACAATGTAGTGCCATACCACATGTGTATTCATACATGTACCTAGGATAATGATGTCCATCTCATTCCAACATCTTTTCAACATTTTAATTTTTATTTTTAAATAATTTATGATATTTATAAAGGGTGAGCCCCTGTATTATTGAGCAATAAGTTAGATGTTCCTAAAAAGCCAAGGGCATGGTCCAAAGAGTAGACTAAGTTACCAGGGCTGCCAAAAGGCTGTCCCCCATATAAGTTACATGGATTCCCTTCTCAGCAAGAAGAAACACTGTTTATCCTTCAATTCTCAGTGGCAGCCAGGCACACTCAGGAAAAAGATGTAATGTTGTACTCTAGGTTTTGTATACTTCACTTTCGTTTATTAAAATATAAATCTATTGTGCATATGATTTTTATGCATGATTATTACATAATCACATATAAATATATAGCAAACTTGGTGGGAATTACCATGTAAAATCAGTTTCTCAAAAAAAAAAAAATCCACTTTGTGCCCCACTTTAAAGAAACCTGATATACAGAGGTTCAAACTTATTTCTAAAATTAACTTAGGAAATAATCATTGGTTTTACTAATCATTTTTTTGTAAATACATTAAGAGAGGCAAAAGGAATATATACACAACTAACTATAAAAAATATCTTTTGTGAAAATATATTCATTCTTTCAGCAATATAAATATATACAAAATGATGGAGTGCCATATGATACACTTAGCTCTTTGGGGATGCACAAAGATGAAGTGTACACAGTCCATGCCCTTAAAGAGCTTATAGTCTAGCAAGTGAGTCAGAAAACAAGCAATTATACTAAAGCTGAAGAAACTGGGAGGCCTGTTATCACGGCATGAACACCTAGCTCAGGGGAGGAAAGAGATGGAAAGGAAAAGCTTACCTGAAGGAAGAGGCCTAGAAATAAGAAATCTGAAGGAGAATTAGGAGCTAGCAAGGGAAAGGGAGGCAAGAGTGTATGTGTGAGTAAGACATGGAAGAAAAGGAAGGAAAAGCAGGCGGGGGAGTGTGGAGACAGGGAGACTGTTGCAGTTGTTAAGCCACGGATGTTAGCTTGGACTATGAAAGTGGCAGTAAGGAAAGCAATAGGGATGGAAAAGTAGATGGGTAAGAGAGGTACTTAGGGAGTAAAAATCCACAGGATGCACGAGTTTTTGACCAATTAGAGGTGGGGCAGGAGTAAGAAACAAGAACTGAGGTCCTAAGCTTGGGCAACTAGGGAAATCATAGTGCCATTTGCAGAAGAAGAAGAGGTCTGCAGGAGAAAGGCATTCATTTGGAGTGTACTGAGTTCAAGTTTCCTATGAGAAATCCAAGGAAGCAAATTGTAAGCATAAGTCTAAAGCTTATAACAAAGATCTAGACTACAGATACTGACTTAGAAGCTCAAACCACATTTAATGCTTTATCCCTCATTGAAAATGTCCTTCCAAGATTCCTCTCTGTCCTTGCTGATAATTCAACAAATATTTATTATATCCTGCTAGTTGCCAGTCACTGTGCTAGGTACACAATTCAATACAAAGAAAAAAATGAACAAAAACAAAGAACAAAAAAAAACAGTTTGACTCATTTTTATGAAAAATAAACACATTTTGATTTGGTTCAATCTTATATAATTGTCTTTGCAAGTAAAAGTCCTAAAGAACAGCCTGGAATAGATTGTTATAATCCCCATTTACTCACAGAGCAATGTAGTAAAAGGAACAAAGTTTGCAGCATAAATAATGCTTTGATTTCATTTACAAACCATGGTCAATAATGGATAAAATCATTTATGTGTCCATGCCATTTACTCATTAAGCTGCCTTCTTTCTCATAAATACATTAGGCAGTCTTAAATAAAGCAAACCCAAGCTACTTCCAACAAATGGCTAGGTTGTGGAAGGCATGAGAGTCTTTCAAAAAAATGAAAGCCGGATTCACTTTAACACTACCATTTTTTTTTTCTATTTTGAATGGTCATTTTATTACAGATTCTGAGTTTAGGAGCATAAGTTACTTTTTACATGTTCATTTTCAAAGCTAAGTTTAATACTGAGAATAATGGGTAGTCATTATGGAAAAAAAATGGAAAGAAAAAAGTTCCTTGTGGACAGAACTCAAGAATGAATTGCTGCTGAATTTAGATGCCAAACTGGTTTTTCACATGTACACAAACTCAGAAAATGTACTGATAAGTAATATAATAAAAATGGGTACCTTTTGAAAAAAGCTTACATGCTTGAAAGAAAGAGTATCCAATTCCCACTGCAGAAGGAAAGTATAATTAAATAAGAATATGAGAAAGAAAAATGAAACGATACAAAACAAAATTCTCTTTGAATGATTAATGATACCAGTGGGTCCTGGACAATCTATTCACAACCCTGATTTTCAACCTAAGATGCACCACTTCAGAGGACAATTAAGCAAGAAGTCTTAACTAGAGGGAAAGTACAGTTTATTAAATGTCCCTTGAATATTTAACTGAGTACTCTTATAGTCTACAATGTTTTTCACTTTGTCTTCACAATAACCCTTTGAAGTCAGGAGGTTATTATGGTCCTTATTTTACAGACCAAGAAATTAAAGCTAAAAAAGGTTAAGTGAACTGCCCAAGGTCACACAGCCAAAGGAGCCAGAAATCCCTAACAGTATGTCTTTTGCTTAGGAATATCAACCTGTTCTCATAGGTAGTCTCACGGCTCTTGGATTTTATCCACTCCCCCCCCCCATTTTTAATTTTTTTAAATTAGTTTTTTTAAATTTATATATAACAGTGGAATGCATTATAACTCTTATTACATATAAAGAGGTCAATTTTCATATCTCTGGTTGTATACATAGTATATTCACACCAATTTGTGTCTTCATACATGTACTTTGGATAATAATGATCATCACATTCCACTATCATTTCTAACCCCATGCCCCCTCCCTTCCCCTCCAATCCCTCTGCCCTATCTAGAGTTCATCTATTCCTCCCATGCTCCCCCTCCCAATCCCACTATGACCACTCCCCTTTTTTTGGTTGATTTTTTAAAAACTTTTTCCCCCAGTATGTTTGATATTTCTAGCATCTTCAATATAGGCAGCATTATTCATTTCAGGCATTGCTCACAGCTTTATTTTTAATATTTGTCTATTTCATAACTACAACTATTTAACTTTCATTGTCTTATCTTAGTTTACTTGCTTTCATCACCTCTTTTTAATCTGATCCACTTCTGTATTTTTATGTTCATTATCTCTGGCTCAAGCCTTCTCTGAATTTCAAAGCAGTTTCCCTACACTAGTGAAGTCTCTGATTCTACCTACATCAGAGAGACCAATTTTAGTCCATGTTCACCCATTTTACCAATTTAATGCCTCAAACACCAAATAACTTTCCCTGAAGAGGCCCTACAGGCAGCTCAAGGAAGTCCTTGGGGTAGTAGTTTTCATAGTAGTTCAAAACCATTATAAGGATAATTTTTTCTCCCACAGAACTCAGAAAGGAAGTGGATGTTACACAGTTAAATAGACTACAAAGATTAAAACTTGAAAGTGGACTCTATAACAGGAAATCGCCAATAAAATTACTGTTTACCATTACCTATTTAGAAAAGAAAAGCCATCCTATTATCTAAGCCATTCACATATCAGAAACATATAAGAACCAAGTAATAGTTGGACATAATAGTTTAACATAGTAATATTACTTATTCAATAAGTAATATGAACACATATGTATATTAGTTTCATATACCTTCTACCACCTACTGAAGGAAAGTGTCAGCTTGATGCCAATACATTTTCACACTCATTTTTAAGGGTAGAAATAATCACTCCTGAGATGTCCATCATCCTGCACTATTCTGTTACTACATTTTATGATTATACAATAGTCTCAATGTGACTCCTGCCTTTCGCAGTATCATTTAAATATGGCCAAAGATGCTAAAATAAAATTTTAATATATCAGGCCTGAAAAAAGAATTCATCATCAAGAGTAACAAAGTAAATAATAGTAAGACAAGCAGAGATAGATAAGTTGAATATAAGAGATTTTTACCATGTTTAGTTGGAAAAAATGGTGCTCTAGCTCTGATCAAATTTTCAGAGGCAGGTACCACAAATTGGATTGGCCTCACATGCTTATCTCTCAGGTTCCTGAAACCAGCCTGCTGATTCTCAAATATAGTTCTAATATTTTCAAGCTTGAGTTGGACAGTCTGCATTTGAACCTGTAGGTTGCATAAGAATTCTATGAAGTATATTGTGAAATGGGATCAGAACAAAAGCCCTATTACATTTCTCACATTCAGACAAAAACAGTTTAAAATACAACTAGAAGAAATTTAGGAAAATAACAGAAAGTGGATTAATGTATTTTCTTCAAATGGATATAGAGCCAAGACCTCAAAACAACACAAGGAAGAAATCTAACAAGCAGTCATGAAATTGTTTTAAAAACAATCAAATGAACAACATTGTCATAGTACTTTTTTACATCTTAATCTGCTCTTTAGTTCTCAGTGTGTTCCTGGCTCCTCAGAGCCACCAACGGGAAACATATCCTTCTGCCCCTCCTAGATACTTTGAGGCAATTAGAGTTAAGCTTGGTTGCTTCCAGAGAATCTCTTGGTTATTGCCAAAGCATGTTTCTGATCTTCTGGGGCAACCCTAAGGATCTGCAGCTAGGCATGGATTTACATCTTGCTCCAAATTTAGGGTCATTTACACATTTTATCAGCAAATAGTATCACAAATGCTCTTATCTACAACATAAGAGCATTTGTGATATTTCATGTTCTTCATGTTCCAAGGGAACAGTACCAAACCAACCTATAGCTCTCCCCTTTGACCATGCCAACTTCTACTTGCTCCCCCTCCTCCAAGAATACCCAGACCCTTCCTTTAATCCTTCATTTCAAACAGAGTAGGAAAGCCAGATCTGTGTTCATAGAGCACCTGTAGGTGGCCACTATGGCACAAAGATGCTTGAGGTACAGTGCTTCTGACATGGGCCCAACATTTTATATCAGCTTTGGCCCTGTCTGTAAGAGCTCCTAGTATATTTTAAAAGTTTGAAAATAATGAAATTGGAGCTCACAAAAGAAATTAGTCTTCATTATATACTAAGAACATGCCTTTGGATTTTTTTTAATATTTATTTTTTAGTTTTCGGTGGACACAACATCTTTATTTTTATGTGGTGCTGAGGATCGAACCCTGTGCCCCGCACATGCCAGGCCAGCGCTTAAGCCACATCCCCAGCCCCGCCTTTGGATTTTTTGATGCTTGACAGTGGCACTATTATCACCTCTTATTCTCAAAAAGGACTGCACACATTCAAGTTGACAAAGTTAGTTGTAAGATAAAAAAGCGCTTATGGTACAATAACTATGGTTTTCTTATTTGTTTCAAAAACAAAAACAAAACAAAACCACCTCCTACCTTGAGTTCAGGAGATAACATTACATCAAATTCATACTGCAGGGTTTCAGCATCATAATTGATAAAAGGTAGAGCCATTTCAAGAAAATTTTCAATGTCTTGAAGGGCTTTCTGGGCATCTTCTTTAGACTGAAACTTATCCACTTCCTGATTAGCTAAAAGACATTCCCCTTCATCACAGCACTGACGAGCCTAGTGAGAAAATCAAGAAAGCAAATATGAATAAATAAAGAGGAAACAGGTTTGCCGTTAAGAGAGTGGTCATCAGCCCTCACTGTTGTGAATTAGGATTGCTTTCAGAGCTTTTCAAAGATAAAGATATCTGGGTTCTGCCCCCAGAAATTCTAATTCAGCAGCTCTGGGCCATAAGTCAGACATTTATACTTTTACAGAGCTCCGCGGGTATTACTGATGCACAGTCAAGGTTAGGAAGCACTGCATTTATTTCATAACAAGTAATTTATTCTGCAGCAGGGGTCTGGCCATTTTCTCAATACTAACACTTTAGTTGCACACTATTTTCCCAAAGTCAATAACTGAAATATGAAACTTCTAGCAAACTATAAAGTTTAATATAAATGTTTATTGATTGCAAAGGACAAGAATAAATGTTTCCTTACCAGAAAAGATGTACAAATCAAAATGTTTGTGTTCAGATATGATGTCTGTAAGTGATACTCCTATTTTACATTCAATTGACAATGCCAGATCTGTATGGTGACTTTTCAATTCATTGCCTAATCAGAAAAGGGCTCAGATTCACAAACCATGGAGGAATATTTTCCAGTCGCTGTTTAATTTTTTAGAGCTGTACTATAAAATCTGAAAGGAATTTCAAGCTATAGAAAATGCTCCCCAGACTTTTAAAAGTGTTATGAGCATAAACTGTCACTAGCAGAGTCTTCAGAGACATACCCAAAGTAGAAAGGAAGCCATTACCACCACAATCTTGATATTCAGAACAGAGGGCAAAATTTGTACTGTACCAAATCTGCCATGAATACTGTTTCAGTAAATAGATAGACTGAAAAACCATAATCAAACTCAGTCCTTAAGACCCTTTGAAAATTAAATTCACAGCTATACCAGACTCTGATCCTATAGCCTCTGAAAAGATAAAAAGTGTGCCATAAAGGCAATTTATGTCAGGCCAGGAGGACCCAAGAATAAACTTACTCTCTTTTTCAGAAACGGATCATTTCCCATCACACTACCTGTTGTAGGAGTTTATGCATTTTGAAGGTCCTGCTAAGCTGAATCCGTTTTGCCTTGATCTCATTAACCAAAATATCAGAAAGGTAACGTAGCTCATTGCATCTCTGACAGATTAAATCAAGTGCATAATGGTGATTTGCTGCAAGCCTGTGTCCATGTAATATCACAAATCGGGCCTTTGTTAATAGATCCTGGTTTTAAGAAAGAAAGAAAATAATGACTGTATGACCTCTGTTCATACAGAGGAAAAAAAGAAAACAATTTAGAAGCAAATTGTTTGAGCAGAGGAGATACATGGCTAAAAAGATGATTTGATGCCATACTTCTGCAGGCTGCCAAAAAAAAAAAAACTTAGTTATAATAATTAGCTAGAGCAGAAGCTTATGCATTTCTGGTTACAGAAATTGAAAATTAACATCCCATCCCACTGAGAATGTAGAAGAGATTTACTTCTCCTGATATGTACAGATTTAAAACACAAACACATACAGCAATTGAGATACACACCAGCCAAGCAAAAGCTAATGTACTTCATATCATTCCAGGCTTGCAAATCTCCTTATAATCACTATTCACATGATTACTTATTTTTATTGGTGCATTATAATTATACCTAATAGTGGGATCAATCTCATTCCATAGTTACCTCCCCCTTTTTTATAGGCTTCACTGTGGTATATTTAAACTGGACACAGCATAATTTGGTAGACATTGTCGTCCAGTACTTCTCCATGCCCTCCCTTTCTCATTCCCTATTAATCCCCTTCCTCTACTCTGCTGGTCTCCCTTCTATTTCCATTAGATCCTTTTCCTCTCTCTAGCTTCCAAATGAGAGAAAACGCTCACCTGAGCACTTTTTTTTTAAATGTTTTTTTAGTTGTCAATGGACCTTTATTTTATTTATTTATATCTGGTGCTGAGAATTGAACCCAGTGCCTCACCTGTGCTAGGCAAGCACTCTACCACTGAGCCCCAGCCCCTCACCTGAGCACTTTTAACATACCTAATATAAATGTCAAAAGGGAATTTTGCATCATTGCTTCTGCTCTGTCAACTTCTGACTCCCCCAGTATAGTGACTAAATCATGGGAGGAGCTCAGGAAATGCACATCAAGGCAAAATAAAGAAAACTAAAGCAAGAAATGATAAAGGGACTAGCCTGTCTAGCTAGTGGGAAAGCCAAGATTAAAATGGGGAGTTGATGTTTAACGGGTCTAGAAATTCAGTTTCAAAAAATGAAAAAGTTCAGAAGATCTCATGCATAGTGACATGAATTTACCAAGCACTACTGAACTAAACATTTAAAAATGGTTAAGTTAGACAGAGCTTCAAGATGGCAGAACAGCCAGGTGTGGTGGGGCATGCCTATAATCCCTGGGCTGAGGCAGGAGGATGGTGAGTTCAAAGCCAGCCTCAGCAATGGCAAGGCCCTAAGCAACTCAGTGAGACCCTGTCTCTAAATAAAATACAAAATAGGGCTGAGGATGTGGCTCAATGGTTGAATGCCTGAGTTCAATTCCCGGTATCCTGGCCCCAAAAAGATAGCAAAACAGGGACAGTGGACAGTAGTTTGCTGCTGGTGGAGATAAGGAACCATGGATGAGCATTGGAAATTGATGGCACAGAAGACTACCTGATGGCCAGGAGTGTTGGTGCACGCCTGTAATCCCAGCAGCTTGAGAGGCAGAGGCAGGAGGATCCAGAGTTCAAAGCAACTTTAGTTCAATCCCAGTACAAAGAAAGAAAACAACATGGTGGAGTACGGAGAATAGCAAAGCAGGAGAAATGGAATATCCCAGCTCCTGGTACTCAGCAGCTTAGTGGGGAAAGTGTACTGTCCCCTCTGAAGGGACAAAGGTGAAAGAGTCACACAGCGTGGTGCAGAAGGCTGCACCCTGCAAATAAATAGTCTATATAAATAGGTGACCTGCATAAAAAGCTAGCTTTAGAGAAGGGACTCACTGCATCTCTCAGCAAACCCTCAGAATGGCCAAGAGCCATCTTGCAGAGGGTCCTATTGTTAGAGACTAAACTGCTAGGGGGGTCAGAAAACCTAGCAAAATCACATCTCAGGGACCCAGTGAACACCTCATCACATTGGGGAGGCAGCAACCACACAAGACAGGGCTTGAAGGAGTGTCTCTGATAAAAAGCTCACTGAGAGATATGTGCTGCAGGGGGAGCGTGGGCTGGGACTGGGGCAGGGCACACAGACATTCAGCAATCCTGCTCTCTGTGCCATAAAGTGACACTGGTCATGTATTGTTTCACATGGGGACCAAATCTGAAGGCACCAGGATTGAGACTAGCAAAATGCTTGGTTCCCATACCCTTAGAGGTATTCTGTGGATCCACAAAGGCATGGACATTTGCTTCACCTCAGGGAACACAACATAAAAGCCTCCAGAGCAAATATATACCTGTACAGCACCACACTCACCAAAATCCAGTAATGTAAGAAGGGCTCAGCACAGCACCAACATTTACCATTACCAGGGCACACAGTCTATAAAGCCTCCAGAGAGAATCTACTTCAGGTGTGGTGAACATTCCCTTAACTTGTTCATTGGGAAAGACAGAGCACAGCTTGCTTTTCTGCCCAACCTTCTGGGGGGACCTGAGAGGAATTATAACAAGCTGCAGCTGTGACCCATTACCCCCTCCTCCATACCTGGTGGATTTTATTAGAAGTGCCAGAGGGAAAGAAGTGATTCCAAGTGTGTTGCATTACAGAAGCTATTTAAGAGGGGGTTAGGGATGAAGATTAGTGGTATAATGCTTGCCTAGCAGGCATGAAGCCCTGGGTTCAATCCCTAGCACCACAAACAAAAAACCCAAGAAACCAAAAACTTCCTACATCCAAAAATGAAGAATGATAAACACAATCCGGACAGCATGGGAAAAAATAAATCTTGAAATAAGGGTAAAACAAATCTTCAGATAAGCCAATGAGAATTAGGAAAGAATCAAACATTATTAATACAGATAACCTCAAAATCTAGATGAGTAAGAGAACATGAACATAGAATATTCAAAACAAACAGAAGAAAAACAACATAACTGTAACCAACTACACACCACACAACATCTTTCAATAATAATCCTGAAAGCAAATATGTTAATTCTCCAATTAAAAGACACAGATTGGATGTATGATTGGATTAAAATTCAAGATCCAATAATCCATTGCCTGTAAGAAACTCACCTCACTGACAAAGATATGTACAGACTGAAAGTGAAAAGATGAAAAGTGATAATCCATGTAAAGAAAATCCAAAAGCAAGTAGGAATAGTGATTCATATCTGACAAAGTAATCTATGAGCCAAAATAAGTTAGAAATGACAAAGAAGGTCACTACACATTGACAAAGGGAACAATTCATCAACAAGATGATTATAAATATATGCACCAAACATTAGAGCTGACAATTTTATAAGGCAAACTCTATTGGACATAAAGGGAGAATTAACTCCCAGTACAATAATAGCAAGTGATTTTAATACCCTCACTGTCACCAACAGATAGATTACACAGATAAATAACAAAGAAACATCAGTTATATTATACTATAGATCAAATCGATCTATAGTATTATTAACATTTTGTAGATTAACAGAAATCTATAAAATATTTTATTCAACAACTGCAGAATACACATTCTTTTCATCAGTACATGGAACTTTTTCCAAAAATAGTTCACACATTAGACCATAAAGCATGTCTTCACAAATTCAAAAAACTGAACTAATTTCTTGCATCTTATTGGATCATAATGGGATGACACTAGAAGTCAACAGCAAGGGAAATTACACAAACACATGCAAAATGAACAACACACTTTGAAGGAACAGTGGGTCACTGAAAAAATAAGGGGTGAAATTGTAAAATTTCTGAAGTCAAATTAAAATGGAAACACAATGTACTATCAGAGGCAGTTCTTTTATTATTTTTTATTTGTTCTAATTAGTTATACATGACAGCAGAATGCATTTTGACATGTTGCACACAAATGGAACACAACTTCTCATTCCCCTGGCTGTACATGGTGCTAAGTCACACCACTAGTATAATCATACATGTATATAGGGTAATAATGTCCATCTCATTCCACTGTCCTTTCCACGCTCACACCCCTCCCCTTCTCTCCTCTGCCCAATCCAAAGTTCCTCCATTCTTCCCTAGCCACCCCTCATTATGAATCAGCATCTGCATATCAGAAAAAACATTTGGCCTCAAAGGCAGTTCTAAGAGGGAAGTTATAGCTATGAGTCCCTACATTTTAAAAACATCACAAATAAATAATCTAATGATGCATCATCTTTAGACCTTAGGAAAACAAGAACAAATTACTATATTTCACTGCATAAGCATCACCACTATATTAATATGTATTCATGAGTATTCTATGCATCCTAATCTTGCACCAAAGACATTTAGTGATAAATGATATTTAAGTAATACCAGCACATTATTTGTTTGTTTGTTTGTTTTGGTGCTGGGGGTTGAACTGAGGGCCTTGTACATGTGAGGCAAGCACTCTACCAACTGAACTATATCCCCAGCCTTCCAGCACATTTTTAAAAAGCTTTACATAATGGTTGTATCCTACTTTTTTTTTCACAAAAATAGAGCATAAAATCTGCAATGATTATGTAGTGAAATATGGTAAAACAAAAATAAGCAGAAAAAGAAAGATCACGACAAAAATAAAATGAAATAGAGACTAAAAGAACAACATAAAGGATCAGTAAAACAAAGAGCTGGTTCTCTGAAAAGATAAACAAGACTGACAAACCCTTAGACAAACTAACCAAGAGAGAAGACCCAAATACATAAAAATCAGAGACAAAAAACGGGATACTACCACAGATACCACTGAAATCCAGAAAGTCATTAGGAAATATTTTGAAAAA
Source organism: Marmota flaviventris (assembly GCF_047511675.1). NCBI lineage: Eukaryota > Metazoa > Chordata > Mammalia > Rodentia > Sciuridae > Marmota > Marmota flaviventris. Next base: position 121,307,622 of record NC_092518.1, read on the forward strand.
TCATATTCCAATAAACTGAAAAGTCTAGAAGAAATGGGCAGATTTCTAAATACATATGACCTATCAAAATTGAACTAAGAGGATATAAAAAACTTAGAACATGAATAACAATGAAGCAATAATAAGAAGTCTCCAAACAAAGAAAAGCCCAGGAGCAGATGATTCACTGCTGAATCTTACCAGACTTATATTAAAGAACCCAGACTTTTATTAAAGAACTATTATCAATGCTCTTCAAATTATTTCATAAAATAGAAAGGCAAGGAACACATACAAACTCATTCTATGAAGCCAGTCTTAGCCTGCTACCAAAACCTCATAAGAATACAACAAAAAACAAAACTACAGACAAATATTCTTAACATATGCCAGTTATTCATCTGATGGAGAATTCATATGCAGAACATATAAGGAACTCAAAAAACTTAATAGTCCAACTTAATAAGTAGTCCAATCAAAAAAATGAACAAATGAGGGGGCTGGAGTTGTAGCTCAGTAATAGAGTGCTTACCCAGCACATATGAGGCACTGGGTTCAATCCTCAGCACATTAATTATATAAACAAATAAAATAAGGTTATTTAAAAAACAGACAGGGGCCAGGGGTTGTGGCTCAGTGGTAGAGCACTTGCCTAGCATGTGTGAGGCACTGGGTTAGATCCCCGGCACCATATAAAAATAAAAATAAAAAAAAACAAATAAAATAAAGGTCTTAAATAAATAGCCAAATGATCTGAACAGATACTTCTCAAAAGAAGAATTATAGATGGCCAAAAATTTATTAAAAACTACTTACAATTATTAGCCATCAGAGAACTGCAAATCAAAAACCACACTGAGATTCCATTTCAACTCAGTCAAAAAAAAAAACCTGTTATAAAAAAATAAGGTGAGAATGCAGGAAGGAATAAAGGAAATGTATACACTGTAAATTTGTATTATGGAAAATAGCATGGAGGTTCTTCAAAATTAGAACTAATATATGATCCAGCTGTACCATGCCTGGGTATTTATTTGAAGGAGATGAAGTGAGTATACTAAAGAGACACCTGCATACCTATGTTTATTGCTGCACTATTCATAATAACCAAGTTACTGAATCAGCCTAGGTGCCTGTCAAGAGAGAGACACATTAAAAAAATATGGTATATATACACAATGGAGTATTATTAAGCAATTAAGAATAATGAAATCTTATCATTTGCAGGAAAATGAATGGAACTCGAGAACATCATGTTAAGCAAAAGAAGCCAGATGCAAAAAGATGAGTATCCCATGTTTTCTCTTATATATGAAAACAAACAAAAAAGATGATCTGAAAATAAAAGAGGGATGACTAGATGGGAAGGGAAAGGAAGTGAAGGGAAAGGGAAAAAGAGAGGAGAGGAGGAGAAGATAGGTGAGGCCAAGAGAGGGTGGAAGGGAAGGTGGACATGATCAAAACACAATATGTACAAAGATGGAAATAGTGCAGTGAATCCCATTAATTTGTTCAATTAATATGCATTAATAGTTGTACTTTATTTTTTTCTGTTCTTTTCTTTTTTAATTGGTTTTATTTTTTTAAAATTCATGACAACAGAATGCATCACAATTCTTATTACACATAAAGAGCACAATTTTTCATACCTCTGTTTGTATATAAGGTATGTTCACACCAATTCATGTCTTCATACCTGTACTTTGGATAATGATGGCCATCACATTCCACCATCCTTGCTAATCCCCTGCCCCTTCCCTTTCCCTCCAACCCCTCTTCCCTATCTAGAATTCATCTATTCCTCCCATGCTCCCCCTCCCTACCCCCCTATGAGTCAGCCTCCTTATATCAGAGAAAACATTCAGCATTTGTTTTTTGGGGATTGGCTAACTTCACTTAGCATTATCTTCTCCAATGCCATCCATTTACCTGCAAATGCTATGATTTTATTCTCTTTTATTGCTGGGTAAAATAGTTGGACTTTAAAAAAAAAAAAGAATACTTTGCTACACACAGCCACTAAGTAATCTAGGCAGATGGAGCCTCACTCTCTTTATTGTTCACTCCATCTGGGATATGTCACATTTTAAGTCATACAGCATTGTATCTTAATTCTTTGGACTAATTGGTCACAAGTAATCACTTAGCCCACCAAAATATATGTGCCTAAATGAGATATAGGCAAGTAGTGCAAATCTCTACCAGAGAATTTATCAAGTCAGTGGTCATTTTTAAAAACTACTTTGAGGGGGCTGGGGTTGTGGCTCAGTGGTAGGGCGTTCACCTAGCACCTGCAAGACCCTGGGTTCAATCCTCAGCACCACATAAAAATAAATAAGTGAAATAAAGGTATTAAAAAGAAAAGAAATTTCTTTCTAAAAAAAATCTACTTTGAGTGTATAGAAGCAGATACTATGTAAACTTCACCTGTATCTTTCATGGTAAAACTTTTCCAGATATATGATTGTTCTTTCCCTTTGGTTTTGCACAATCCTGAACTGAGAACATTGGACTATTATGCTTCAATTGTAGTTAATAGATTTTAACATACTAAAATAAGACTGATGCCATATAAAACATTTACTGACATCTTAAATGGTTTTCCCAGATTAAATTCTAACCAGTTGTCCCTATACCACTTACTGAGTATTCTTTCTCATTGCTGATTTGAATTATCATCTTTGTATAATAAAGTTGCATGTTTTAGGCAACTGGTAAAGCATTACCTTGTTTTCTGAATTTTCCTTACTATTCATATGCATTTAGCCTTCAAGTGAAATTTAGAGTCATTTTATTATCTAATTTAAGATATCTGAAAAGATATATAAAGTGGTATCACCTCATCAATTTTATGCATGATTAATATAAAGCCTAAGAATGAGTCAGATGCTTCTCAATTTTACCAACCAAATGTAGAATGATTGGCAAAACCAGTAGGTCTTGTTTTTCAATTACCTCATCTATAAAATGGGGAGAGTTAAGGCATCTATTTTAGAAGGCTGTCATAAACATGAGACATGTATGTGTAAAGATTTTAGTGTAATGCCTCATATATACTAGGTTTTACATTCATATTCTTAAAATATAAATAATGGTGAATTAAATCATAATACTGTAATATAAAAATGGTTAAAATGGCAAGTTTTATGTTTTTTTATACCACAATTAAAAATGAAAACAAAAATGCAACTAGGGATGCAGTTCAGTGGTAGAGTACCTAGCATGCATGAGGTTCAATCCTTAGTACCACAAAAAAACCCCTAGTTTCCAAGTCAGCTTGCCTTCTTTTTCTACTATGCCAGAGGAAAATGTTAAATTAATACACACTCATGGAGATCTACAATCATAATGCCAGAACTGGTTACTACAATTGCTGTTTCTCAGTTTTTATTTTTACATATGTGTGTTTCACCCACTGATCTGTTTACTAAGAATACATCTTAGAAAGCATGGCCTTGCTCTCACGTCCAAGAGAGGCGAACAAAGAGAATCTGTTAAGTACTAAAGCCATAAATACAAGCTTTAAGACTAGTAGAAATAATGAGAGCTACTTCCTTTAAGTACTTCATAAACATCTCTGGTGCTGCTCTAATTACTTTATATACATCTGAATAAATCCTTATAATCACTCTGCAAAGTAGATCATTTTATTCTCAATTTATAGATGAGGAGGTTAAGTCTTAAAAATTAATATACCCAAGGTCACACAGCTAGTAAGACTCAGTAGACTAATTGTGTGAGTCTGCATTTGGTTCAACTGAATATATCATATGGTGGGCATTCAAGGAATTATGTTTTGGTATGTTTCCATCATTTCTAGGTACCTAATACCATTCTTTTTTTTTTAATTTGTTCTAATTAGTTACACATGCCCAATACCATTCTTGATGACATTTTTCTAGTGTTTCCAAAATGATTTATGCTGTTGTTCCAACTACTGGGGTTGAAACAGTTCAAGCCATTATCTCAGAGGCCTTCCTTTACAACTATATGTCATTCCATCAATGTCACATTGGGGCCAAATTGAACAAAACAAAATTTAGATCAATATCATTGTGCCAATTAAAACAGAATGCTGTTAAAAGATTAAGCACAATAAGGGTTCATATTACTTAGTTCCACCAAAACAAAACTATTATACTCAATAAACACAGTGGATATTTAAAATACAATCTTACCTGAGACTTTTCATCTAAGTTTTCCAATTTTTTAATTTTTTGTTTTACTTGAGCTATATTCCCTGTTACATCATCCAGCTCAGCTTGCTGATTTAATAGAAGTTCAACTTCAGTGACAAGCTAAACATAGGAAATAAAAGAAATTTTTTAAACATACAAATAATTAATCATTCTGAATTTATTTAGACTTATTTATTGGCTGGGGTAACTAGGGATTGAACCCAGGGTGCTCTACCACTGAATTACATTCCACAAACCTTTTCTTATCTTTTTCTTCTGAGACAGTCTCACAAGTTTGCTCAGGCTGGCCTCAAACTTATGATCCTCTTGCCTCGGCCTCTTGAGTCACTATGATTATGGGCCTGCACAACTGCACCCTCCTGGCATTCTGTCTTTATGATCAAGTTTTTTTTAATTTATTTTTATTTATATATGACACTGGAATGCATTGCAGTTCTTATTACATATATAGAACACAATTTTTCATATCTCTGGTTGTATACACAGTTTATTCACATCAATTCGTGTCTTCATATATGTACTTTGAATAATAATGGCCATCACATTCCACCATTTAACCCCATGCCTCCTCCCTTCCCCTCCCACCCCTCTGCCCTATCTAGAGTTTGTCTATTCCTCCCATGCTCCCCCTCCCTACTCCACTATGTATGATCAAGTTTTATAGTAAATGTCATTAAATAAGAATGTCAATATGAAAAACTAAACATATGAAAATATGCTCAGCTATTTTACCTACACAAATAGATGTAATCTGTTAAAATTTAACTTTCCAAGTATACTCATGATTCATACAAGATCACTATGTATGTGTACAGTCATATGTAGACATGTATTTGCATGTATGTATACAAACATATACATATGTATATATACATGCACACAAATTCCCCAGCTTTATGGTGAATAATCCTGCAAACAAAGCCCCTCTTATAGTGATAAGCACACCTGGCAAGTACTTTTTAAAAAAAAATAGTTGTAGTTGGACACAATACCTTTATTTTATTTATTTATTTTTAATGTGGTGCTGAGGATTGAACCCAGAGCCTCACACATGCTAGGTGCTGGTCTACCAAATGGTCTACCACTGAGCCACAACCCCAGCACCCCCGCCCCCAACAACTACATTTTAATCTTTAATGATGTTTCTCAGTAAAGAAAGTAGGGTCCCTAAGAAAATGTTCACTTCCAGGGGTTAATAGGTGCAGAATAGGTGCAAGATAAGTTTGAAATATCTCTTCATGCCAGAAAGTAACAAATGATTTTATTTAAAAAAATATTAGGGAACATCACAAGGATAGAGTAACCAGTTTCAATAATAAATAAAGTAGTGAAGAACAGTAAAAGAAGCAAGGCACATTGGTACACACCTATAAACCCAGCCACTTGGGAGTCTAAGGCAGGAGGACTATAAGTTAGAAGCCAGCCTCAGCAATTTAGACTCGGTCTCAAATTTAAAAAAAAAAAAAAATGAAAAGGAAAAAGAAAAGGACTGGGGATATAGTTCAGCAGTAGACCATTTGCACAGCATATGTGAGGCCCTGAGTTCAATTCACAAAAAAGAAAAAAAAGAAGAAAGAATAGTAATAAATTATAAACCATGATAAATATATGAATCAAATTAATAAACGAGAAAAAGGAAAGACTCTTCTTTTAGCACAGTTCCTACTGTGGATGGATAAGTGTTGGAAAATCATCATTTAACAATTACCATAGTAAAGAGTTGTTCAGGAAAGAAACAGATTGATGCTAAATTTATGGGAAATTTTGATTAGGAGCAAGATAATTGCATTGCTTTAAATTTCCTCTCAACACATATTCTACTAGTTATAGGACAAGGGGTAACTATAGAGAGGAGAAATTCAGTAACATTTTTCTGGTTAATCAAAATCCATATCAACAATGAGAGGCAGGTGTGATACCCTGAGAAGAGCACATCATTTATGTAGTCATCTAGTTGGTCACATAGACTAAAGCTAATCATGAGATGTCAAACTCAAAATGAAGAAATCTTATTTTAAAATAGACTACATTCTTCAAAATATCAATGTCATAAAATACAAAGAAAGGTTGTGGAAATGTTCTAGATTCAAGGAGACTAAAGAGACATGACAATTCAATACTGGACTCTAGATTAGACCCTGTATGGAAAGAACAAGAAATGCTATAAAGGCCATTATTGGGTCAATGGACAGAATTGAAATATTGATGGTAGAAAGTATAAAAGTATTGCATTATTGTTAAATGTACTGAATTTCATAACTGTACTGTGGATATATGAGAATAATTATTAGAAAACAAATGAAATATTTAGGGAGGAAGTTCATAATGTATAAAACTTATTCTCAATGCTCACAAAATTATCTGTATATACATATGAGCAAGGGAATAGAAATAATAGAGCAAATTCGGCAAAATATTATAAATAAGTTAATCTGGGGAGAAGATAAATGGGTGTTTCTACTTTCCTTATGTTTGCAACTTTTCTATAAGTTGAAATTTCCAAATGATTTTTTTCTTTCTTTTTTTCTTGCTTTGTTCTTTGTTTGTTTGTTTTGTTTTTGGTACTGGGGATTGAATCCAGGAGCATTTAACCATTGAGCTACAACCCCAGCCCCAAATAAGTTTTTCTTAAAAAAAAAAAAGAGGAACCTTCTAAACAAAAAAAACTTTCTTCAACTAACTATGAGATACAGACTGTCAATAAGGCACACTGTAAAACAAAAATACTGATTAGAGACAGCAATGACTTGAAGAAACTAACCACAGGACAAGAATGTCGATTGGATGCAAATTCACATACGAGTAGATAACATAGTTGGTACACTCAGGAAAGTCCTATTTTGTGAGTATTGGGTTGGGAATAAATGAGCCCTAAGTCCAGAATGCTGTGCTCCTCCAAAACACCTAATTCTTAGAGAACAAATGAATACCAGGCAAGTAAGCCATTCATGAGCAGAACACAAGCTAGACACACACAGGAGAGAAAAGAAATGGAATTTTCCTTGATGAGCATGACCAAGTACTATGTCTGTGAGGAGCTTCGACAGGGCTGCTACACAGATGGAAGAAACTAAAGTATGGGTATTGGCCACTTATGATGGATTATCCAGGTGGGTGAAACTGGAAAATACTTTCGATCTTTTAAATAATATGTAACTAGGGGCTGGGGATGTGACTCAAGTGGTAGCGTGCTCGCCTGGCATGCACAGGGTGCTGGGTTCGATACTCAGCACCATATAAAAATGAAATAAAAAAGATGTTGATTCCACTGAAAACTAAAAAATAAATATTAAAAAATTCTCTCTCACTCTCTCTAAAAAAAATATGTAACTAAACATGATTTAATTGCATCTGTCAGGCTTTTCATAGAAATCAAGTCCTGGATTAAAAAAAAAAAAAAAAAAAACCCTGGTTAAATCATAAGCTCAGCTCAGGTATATGGTATTTAAACACCAAGTAGGAAGTGGGTATTATTTCCTTGGAATGCTATCACACAGCCTACAAACCCTTAATATCTAAAATGAATAAGAAACCTCAAGGAAGACAGAAACTTTGTCCCTTTCATACATGTTGGCACCTAAGTACCATCTCATAGGAAATGGGTAAGTTGAAGAAGAGAATTCTGAGAATTCTAGTACAGGTTTTGTGCATTCTAAGTCAACGCTCACTTATACATGCTTCACAGTCTTTCTATAGGTATATATGGGCATATTATAAGACTGGATTCTGATGCTCAAGAAGTAAGAACCTCTGGAATAATGAAAAGAAATGCATAACTTTAACTCACCTTTTGAAAATCTTGCTCAAACTTCCACAGTTGCAGATACTGTTCCATTTTTAATTGGTGTTTTTCCCAAAATCCATCAAAAGCTGTTTCCATGTCATGCACTTGAGCCAGCAATCTTAACAAAGAAAAATCAAAGAATTTATTTAAAAAAAACACCTATATCACAGCTACGTCAATGGACATTAAGAATTATAGACAAGGTCACAGTCTGTGGCACTTGGTTAAGACAGAGACAATGTTCACAGAACTTAGTTCTGCAGGCAAGCTAATTTCTGTGGGATGACCCTGGCAAGAAGTTCTCAGATTTTCAGAGCTCCAGAACTACTTTCACACATAATGAATTGTAACAAAAATGTATAATTCCTTCTTGAAAATATAAATAAGTTAACTCTGAAGTAAAAAAAAAAAAAGTATACTTACTTATTAATAGTTTGCCAGTCACCATTTATTTGCTGATGACGTTCAATACTCGAACTGACAGCTTCTCCAGTGTCAGGCACTTCCAGATTTGTTAGAAGAATTTTTCCTTCTTTGGTTACAGCTGTAATATCATTCTGTACAAAGGCACAATGGGATATATCAGCTGATTAGTGATCCAACCTGAACAACCTGAAGGGAAGGCAATATACATTCATGGCATGCAGAATAGAAATAGCAGCTCTAGAATGGGCTTTCCTTGCACAGCTATCTGAAAAATCAAGGATATTTCAATACTACAAAATCCACAAGCTTTGAAGATCCAAGAAGCCCTTGCCTTAGAGATGGATGTTTCAATCACTATTCTACAAAATTGTTACCGGGAGAAGTACCATGTGTTCTCTTTGCTGCCTCCTTCTCTTGCTGGTAGCAAGTTCTAATCTATTCCATTCTGTTCTAGTAATGTTTTAAAGTGTTCAAATAAGGCAGTATTAGCACAATAAAAACTATCAAAATAGAAAACATAGAGTTACAGATGTCAAGTGCATATTCAAGAAGAATCATGTACCTTTCTTACTAATCCTTAATTGTTAGCAATCACTTCCCACCATAAGTCTTATTTTACTTCACATTTGGGGTTAAATAACACCATGAAGCATATATTTCTATTTAGAAGGTCTTATGATTGGAGACTGGTGTAAAAACATAGACTTTCTTCAGACATCAAAAAGTAACATAAGACTTTCTTCAGTAGTTTCAAGGGTCCCCTAAAATTATAAGTAAAAATTTGGGCCTAAGGGGCTGAAGGTATGACTCAGTGGTAGAGCACTTATCCAGCATGTGTGAGTCCCTGGGTTCAATCCCCAGGATTATAAAGAGAAAAAAGGTTGAATTTATAAAGCATGAGCTGTGTGCCAAGCACTGCTATACATACACCACACACTTTACCTCATTTCACCTTCACACAACCATACATAAGATATGCACAATCATCATCACCAACCTCATTACACATATAAAGAAACTGAAACTCAGGAGGGTAAGCAAACTGCCCAACATCACACAGTTTATAAAATACAGTTTTCTTTCCTTGGAAAAAGTTTGGCTTTTAGGTTATAGTTCAAACATTCAGTTTCTCTCCTCTTTTAACTGAAACATGCAACCTGTACACAAAGCTCAAATATGACAGTGTACCCAGTATGACTATTAACATATGAAGAAAACAGTGATAATTGGATATGTGGTATTTGTTGAGAATGTTATTAAACTTTTTGAGGCAAGAGACCCTCAAAGTACTTGCTCATTGTCAAAACTGTGCCTCAGAATCTTTCACAACCCAAACTCTATGATCAGAAATGAGTAGGAAAACTAAATTCATTTGCCACTCCTGGTTTACCAAAGAAAACATTAAGCACTAGTACTCTGTGGAGAAGAAAGCTCATAATCTACTGAGCAACATGGCCTTGGTCACAACACTAGATCATGGCAGAGATGGGAGAAGAAATCAGGCTTTCTGGATCCTCATCAAATGCACCTTCTCCCATTTCACACTGTACCTGTAGTGGAAATTAAAATAGAACACCTGTGAACTGCTGACTCTTAACACTTGCTTTCTGAATGAGAAGGCGTTTCCATAATATAAAGAATATGAGATAAACAAATGCCTGTAGATTTCTTATTCTGTATCATTTATAATATATTCTATTTTCAAATAAACAATTTCCCAAGACAATATACCATTTGCAGAAGGGACTTAAAAGTTCAGCCTATCCAGAACATTCTTCTCTTGTGGAATATTATTTTTATACTTTTAAATATAAATATACAAACATGTAACAATCAGTGTGAAATTGATGTGTCAAACATATTTCTGGAAAAAGACCATGTAAAACTTTTGCTTGTCCATTCAGACATACCTTCAATAAATGATACCTTTCGGCACGAATTGCCAGGATTTCTTCTATTGAAGGAATATCATCTGGTAGTTCTGTCTCAGCGAGTTCAGTTCCAAAGGACTGTAACATCTGAGCCATTTCTTTCACTGTGAGGGCAAAATTTTCTATAGCCTGCAAAGAGCCAGTGATTCTTTTATGGAAACTCTGCCAACATAGCAAAACCTGGACCAATAATTGCATTTATTTTTATTTGGGTATAACATCAAACATGTATGTTGGGAACTCTGGCATTACACTTGGCAATCAACTCTAACTTTGCATCTAAGGCTCTAAGAAACTAAGAGCAAAGTTATGGTTCTTCTTGGATGTCTTTTTTCTAAATTTATGAACTTTTGTCTTAGACACTGATAAAAAATTTGGGGGGGGGGGAGCTAAGAATATAGTTCAGTGATAGAGTACTTGTCTGGCATGCACAAGGCCCTGAGTTCAATCCCCAGCACCACCCCCAAAAATTATTTCTTAAAAGATGCCATGTACTGAATAATCCATTTTATGTCCTTAAAAATCACAGAGCTTTCCTTATTCTACAAACTCTGCAATGGGTAAAAGTGCCATAAGTTTACTGTTAAAGAGATGAGAACAGCAAAGTCACTTTATATTTGTTTATAAACACTTATGAATAGCATTAGCATTCCAAACAAGGTAATGGTCTTAGGAAAGCGGGAGGACAAGTTGTCACAATAATTCATTGCAAGTACTATTGAAGATCTGAAATGCCATACCAAAGGCTCTATTGCCCTAAAATGGCAAATAAGGTTGTGTTGTTAATTTGTTTTTTTTTTTTTTTTTTTTTTTTCACAAAATCCATTTCTTACAGAGAGATGGAAAAAATGTAGAGGTTACATGAACCATCTATCTACCATGCAGCTCAAGGTATCTGCTCCTTTAGTTTGGTTTTGTAGGTTATTAAAGGATAGATATTATTATCTTGACAACACACCTTCATGTGGATGAATGAATTGTTGAATGAATTATTAAATGAACTGTTGGATAAAGAAGCAGGATGAGGAAAATGAAACCCTGATTTAATGAAACATCATTATTTTCTTCAGAAAAATTCCCATATCTCTGGAATTTGAAGTTAAGACATTTAACATGGATTCCGACCTGGGAAGCACATAGCCTTCATTTATTCGAAAATTTCTAAAACAGAAGGACTCTGCTACAAATGTAACTGCCTCAGGAAAATCCCTAGGATAATGAGATTAATATTACTTGACTTGTTGAGGGTTTGTCATATGCTATGCACTGAGCCAATCATTTTGCATTAGGTATATTATTTAATCTCCCCAAGACTCCTATGAGGTAAGGTATTATTATTCCCATTTTATAGCTTGGAAAACTAGGATTAAGAGAGGTTGTGTATATTGTCCAAGGTCATACAGCTAAAAATCAGCAGTGACAGGATCTGAACCCAAACCCTTTGTTTCTTCAAGTTACTACATGACCACAGGCAGGGTTTGGCAGAGTAAGATTTCCTCGTTCTCTAGACCTCTCCTTCAACTGCTATCCCTAGTGACTCTTCATTTCTAGATATTGCCTATGGAAGAAAAATCAAGATGTTGAATTTTAAATGTATTTGAAAAGTAGGAGCCCCGAAAAATCTGTTTTTCTCAAATAGGAAAAAATTCTAGAACTAGATTCAAAGACTAATATGAACTATAGGCTCTACGGTAAGGGCAAAAGCAACATACATTTCTGAAGATGATCCATTCACTGTGGCAGTACTGCAAGGTGCCGCCTAACTCAGGGGTTAATTGCTTGTCATCAATGTATGCCAGCAAATCACTAACTGAGCTCAGCATAACAACCTATATAAATAAGCAAAAAAGATACTGTTAACTGTCCTTCATGACATCCCTCCATTAAACTGTAAAATGAACTTTAGCATACATTTAGCAGAAATTCATCTTCTATAAATGGTTCTAACAGTTCTCTCTTGTACATGAACCCCCACACGTTTGCATTACCTTATTTAGGTAATAAGTCTTTATTTACAAAACATTTCTCTACAGCAAAATTAACCTACATAAAAACCCAAACACTTAATTCTCTTTCATCTAAAAGTTTTCATTGTAAATGGCTCAGCTTGTGAAAGAATACTACACTCACAACAAAGTAAAAGGACAGTATATTGTAAGCTATAATTTATCAGGAGGGACTGATCTTTCCAAAAGTATCAAAATTTATGAACACTGTATTCCTAACAATAAAAAACATATAAAAACATCTTTTCAAAACAAAGAACGTGATACTCTGAACCAGCTCAGGATGTGAGTTCATGGGAGTTCAAATACATAAAACATACTCTTTTTTTACTAAAAATAAAAGTTTCTAATTATGCACACACATACACACATATACACATAAACACATACATATAACATTTATTCTTCAAAGAAATTGGTTTTGTTATAAATTGCTTGATCTATTTCTTAACAGTAGAAGCAGAAGACTTGGGGCCATTTGAAATTTGCATTTTTCAAAGAATTTTTTTTTTATTTTAAAAGCTGTATGTAAGCACATGTAAAAACAAACAGCACGGGACAAAATCTTCATGAGAATTAAAGGGACAAACCATTTAAATAATATATTCTTACTGGTAATTTGAGCATGAAATCCTCCTGACTAAATCGAAATCCAATGTCTGTGAAAGTTCGTTGAAGAAAACTGGTAGGACGTAAAACCAAAACTAAGTGCAAGTTCCCAGGGAAAGAAGCCTGTCGAAAGAAGGAACAAAAGAATGAGACAAAATTGGCAAAACCAAGCACTTGACTGAGCACATGTCAGAAAATATGTAATTGAAGGAATATAATTTAAAGTAATAAAAGTCAGTAAAAGGCCAATTCTTAAAAAAATGGATGCTGATAAAAATCCAAAAACATGAAAATAGAAATAAAAATACTATAAGGTTATTAGGTCAGATCCTTAGTGTTCCTGGTATGAAATTTTCTCACACTAGATAAATAGGTCCCAAGTTTCAAAGAATTATACTCTAACACTTCATTTTAAGTTAGTTTTGTTTTTATATTTTACTTTTTGTTTTTAACTGACAGAAAATTCATACTCATTTATGGGGTACAGTATTATAATTTGATACATATATAAAATGTGTAATGATCAAATCACAGTAATTAGCAGATCCATCTAATATTATCATTTCTGTATGTTATGAAGAATCAAACTACTTCCCCTCCTATGTGATCAACTTTTTTTCATTTCCAGAATTGTCTTCATACAATACTCTATGAGAACATATAATATTTCTTTCTGTCCTTGGCTTACTTCACTTAATATAATATCCTCCAGTTTTATCTACACTGCCAAAAAATGATAGGATTTCACCTTTTTTATGACTGAATCATATTCTACTGTGTATATATGCCACATTTTCTATATCCATTCATCCACTGATGGACACCTTGACTGATTCCACATTTTGGCTATTGTTGTTAGTGCTGTAATAAACATGGGCATACAGATTATCTCTTTGATATAATCATTTCAAGTCATTTGGCTATATACCCAGAAGTGGGATTGCTGAGTCACATGTTTTCAGTTTTTTGAGAAACTTTCATACTGTTTTCTATAATGGCTGTTCTAACTTAATCAAACCAAGAGTGTATAAGAGTTTCCCTTTCTCCACACTTTTGCCACCATTTGTTATTATTGTCTTTTAGATAATAGTCATTCTAGCTAGAGTAAGACAATACCTTATTGTGGTTTTGAATGCATTTCCCTGATGATTAATTTTATTGAACATTTTTTTCAATTATCTTTTGGCCATTTTTATATCTTAAGACATGTCTATTCAGAGGAGTCATCAAGAATACAAGCAATAATAAATGCTGGAGAGGATGTAGAGAAAAAAGAACACTTTTACACTGTCAGAAGAACTGTAAATTAGTACAACCACTATGGAAATCAGTAAAAAGATTTCTCAAAATACTAGGCATGGAACCACCATATGATCCAGCTATACCATTCCTTGGTGCATATCCCATCAAAAATTACAGTCATTATTCTATAGCAATACATGCATACCCATGTTAATAGCAGCACAATTCAAAATAGCCAAACTATAGAAATAGCATGGTTCACTCAACAGATGAATGGATAAAGAAATATGGTATATATACACAATGGAGTTTTATTCAGTCATAAGAAAAATGAAAGTATGTTAGTTTTCAGGAAAATGAATGGAACATAGAACATCACGTTAAGAGAAATAAGCCAAACTCAGAAGATCAAGGATTGTATGTTTTCTTTCATATGTGGAAGCTAGAGAGGAAAAAGTAAAAGAAAGGGATATTAAAAAAAAAAGAAAGGGATATTTTTACCCTACCTAGAATGACTATTATCTAATAGACAATAATAATAATGATAATAATGACTTGAGAAAGGGGAACACTTATACCCTGTTGACGGGGATTACATTACATCAGCCATTACAGAAAACAGTATGAAAGTTTCTCAAAAAACTGATGAAAATCAAAGGGAGATCAATAGAGTCAGGGAAAGGGACCAGGGAGAGGAAGGAAAGGGAAAATACTAGGGAATGATATTGTGCAATTTATATTGTTATATTATTTGCACCTCTGAATATGTAACAACAAATCCCATCATTATGTACATAATACACCAATTAAAAATACAGAAGATGGGAAGAATGGTAGAATGAGATGGACATTATTACCCTGTATACATGTATGATTACACTACCAGTGTGACTCTGCACCACATTCAGACAGAGGCAGGAGAAGTTGTACTCCATATGTGTACAATGTGTCAAAATACATTCTACTGTCATGTATAAATAATTAGAACAAATAATAAATAAGTAAATAAATAAATAAAATATGGAAAAATTAGGGAGAAATGACAATAATATGACCCAATATTAATAAATCACCTGGTATTAAATGCCTACTTTATGCCAAGTATTTGTCATAATTCCTCTTCACAATAATCCTATAAAGGAGTCTCCCCCTTTTACAAACAAAATGTGGCTCAGAGAATTTAAGTATAAATTGCCATAGCTGGCGAAATCTTAAATTGTACCTAGGTCTGTGCTCTTAATAGGTAAACTATCCCAAGTCTTGAAGAGATCACAGTCAAAAAAGCTAGAGGAAAGTGATGCTGGGAGATACAGGAAGATAGTGTTGGAAAGGCAGCCAAGAACCATATCAAGAAAGATCTTGGAGTCTTTCCTAGAAGTAAAGGGAATCTCTAAGAGGTTTCAAGCAACAGAACAACATAATCAGGTTTGCAAATTTTTAAATTTATCATGGTATTAGGAATAGAACCCAGGGCCATAGGCAAGTGCTCTACCAGTGATCTATATCCACAACCCCATCAGATTTGCATTTTAGAAAGATTACTTTGGCTTTAGGAAAGAAGTGGATTTGGAAAGGAATAGACACAGACAGATGCACTAGGAGGGTTAATATAGTAAAATCTAAGCCAGGGATTCTGAACCAGAACAAAAATGGCAGAAATGAGGGTAGAATTTAGGAGGTATAGCCGGGCATGGTAGTGCATGCCTGTAAACCCAGTGGCTCAAGAGACTGAGATAGGAGGATAGTGAGTTCAAAGCCACCCTCAGCAAAAGTGAGGCCCTAAGCAACTCAGTGACACCCCGTCTCTAAATAAAATACCAAATAGGGCTGGGGATGTGGCTCAGTGGTCAAGGGCCCCTGAATTCAATCCCCAGTACCAAAAAAAAAGAATTTAGGAGGTACAATCAGTAAGACATAAATATTGGATGTGTTAGATGAGAAAGGAGGGACTCAATCAAATCAATCTCAAAATCTGGGGCTTCAGTAATGGTGTGAATGGTACCACCCTCACTGAGATGAAGAGAACACGAGAAGCAGGTTTGAAGGAGGGAAGCAAGATTCTAATTCCCCTTTGTAGGCATGCTGAGCTGGAAGGGTTGCAGGACATCCAGATGACGTCCATCAGACAGCTGTTATATAGGAGTAAGTGGGTGGCGAGGGAAAGGTCTAAGCTGAGAGTGTAGAATCAGGAGTCATCAGTCTCAAGAGGGAAGATTAAAGCATAATAAAGCAAAATCTATCAAAAATGTTTCAAATGCACTCATATTCCAGGCATGCTATAATAATAGCAATTGAACAAAGCTATAAAACAAAAGTTAAAAAGATACTGGGGGGACAAGAACTCTATGAGAACTCTCTGTACTTCCTGCTCAATTTTGTTGTGAACCTAAAAACTACTCTCCAAAATAGTCTATTAAAAAAGAAAAGAGGGCTGGGGTTGAGCACTTGCCTAGCACATGTGAGGCACTGGCTTTGATACTCAGCACCACATAAAAATAAATAAAATAAATAAAGTTATTAAAAAAATAAACAGGAAAGCTTGGGTTGTGGCTCAGTAGTAGAGCACTTGCCTAGTATGTGTCAGACACTGGGTTTGATTCTCAGCACCACACAAAAATAAATAAAATAAAGGTCCATCAACAACAACAAAAAATATTTTTGGTAGTGGTGCTGGGGATTGAACCCAGAGCCCTGTGCATGTGAGGCAAGAACTCTACCAACTGAGCTATATCCCCAGCCCCCCCCAAAAAAATATTTTTAAAAAAGGAAAATAATAATTTTCACTAAAGTATAAGATATACTCTTCCAGAAATGTTATCTACAACTGGGGACTTTAAAAACTCAATTTGTGATGGTAATAAAAACCATAAACAATTAGGTAGCAATGAGAACTAGAGTGAGAGAAAGAGAACTGAATAGTCACAAGCACATAATAATTTACACAATAGCATAAATTCACACAAATTGGGATGACTGTTCAACCTACAATTCCCCTCTTCCTTTGAGAAACCACTCCTCCTCTTATTATTCTAAACATTGAGTCCAAATGAATACTGTTATTTTCCTCCATGACCCCACCCCTCCAACACAAAATGATTAGTAGTGTGTTAGTATAAAAATCTGATGTAAGCAGAAGCATAGTCCTGTCCAAGATTTTTAAAAACAGCACTAAGGTAAGGAAACTTTGAAGACATCATTCCAGAGCTACTGGTAGCCATGACCCCTGCTGCTGGAAAGGTCTTATTTCAAATCAACATATATAGAAATATCGATAAGAGAACACTCTAATGATAACGTATATCATACCCTCAATTATGTATATATTTTATGTTATTGCAAGAATTACAATAATGAATTTGCAAAGGTACTTCACAAACCCTAAAACATTAATAAGACAGTTGTTGCTGTTGTTGTTTGATTTACCTTGGATTCTTGGACCTAATGTCAAGCAAGCTTGGGCAGAAGATTTTACAAATATAAATAAAGGCTTGTTTAGAACCTGATGAGGACTTCTGAGAGCTGCAGTACTGATTCAATTTCTAGTCCATTCACTTTGGGTAAGTCAAACCTTTCCTTGTCCTTGTCCTACGTAAATTACCAGTACATTATAATATCTACTTTGAACCAGCTTAATTTTTTTCACTTTTAAACAAAATTTAAAGTGCCCTACCTTTACCAAGATTTAAAGCAAAATTACTTTTATTTGCTTTCAGGGATTCTAGGTTGATCCAGTTTCATTTTCTTTTTCTCTTTCACTTGCCTTAAGTTCATATTCTCTGGTATTGTGGTTTAGAAATTCTCTGGAAGCAAAGCCCTAGAATTGATACTTACCCATGTCCAAAATTGTATGTGGGCAGGAGCGAGTGAGAGGATACTATGGGAAGAGAGAAGACCATGCAGCAATTCTCTGCCTGAGGTAAGGCCCTGGTCTCTACCCTGCCATTCCTAGGAAAGCAAAACTGTCCCAGCACTCAGGTCCAGGTACAACTGGTCACACAGCAGGCAAAATAGCATAAAGAAAATAGAAGCAAAATCACTGTCCATAGAATCAGAAGTGATTTTAGGAAGGGATACGGAGTTTTTCACTGCTCATAATTTAAGGATTTTGTGGTGGATGTTTATTAAATTAGTTATTGCTCTGTTTGATAAAGTGGCTTATCCCCAACACTGACAGCTACATAAATTGCTTCTAAAGATAATTCTACATTCTAATTAGATCATTCTTCAGTAAAACCTTCTTATTATTTTTATTATACATTCTCTTTCCTTAACTCATTCAAAATGTTTTCTGATTTACTTGTCATAAAAAAAGTAGACAAAATTTGCATTTTTAAAGAAAATACACCACCAAAGGATTAAAACCTCATTTATTGCCTGTATATTTAAATTGACAATGCTTTTTATTTTAGGATTATTTAAGAATTCTCTTCCCAAATATTCTGCTAACTAGATAGCTACTCTTAAATTTAATAGCTATTTGGGGGCAATAGCTATACATGTACTAAATAACTGAGTGGCATACAATTCATTTGATTAACCAGTTACAGTTTCTAGCCTTCCTGCCCATATATGAATAGATATACTTGATTTTTCAATCTCACTCCCATTAGCTAATCTCAGACTTTAACAGGTATTTGCCAAACTGTCATAATAAAAGTGAATCTACAACAGTACATATATAACTATCTTTCATAGCTTCTCTCTCTCTCTCTCTCTCTCTCTCTCTCTCTGTGTGTGTGTGTGTGTGTGTGTGTGTGTGTCTGTCTGTCTGTCTCTCTCTCTCACACACACACATCCTGAAAATAAATACACACAATCTCACTCTTGCTCTCTCTCACTCTCACTCTCACTCTTGCTCTTCATTCAGTACTTTCAAAGCCTTAAAGTAGGGAAAGGAGATTGGATAGCAGCACAAGGCAGTGTCACTATTTATTAAATGCTTATTCCAAGAATTGTGCTCATAATGAACATTATTACAACACTGTACCAAGTGTTTGTAAATAGTAGGTTCATGGAAAGATTATTCTGATTTATCAGGGTGGGACCATTGTAATCAAAAGGATCTTTATTAGCAAAAGGGGGGCTAAGAATGTGGTTCAGTGATAGAGCACTTGCCTAGCAAGTTCAAGACCATGGATTTCATCCCAATACCACAGAAAAAGAAAAATAATGAGAAGGAGGCAGGAGAATCAGAAAAGGAGATGCAGTGACAAAAGCAGAGGTCAGAGTGATTGAAGGGCCACAAGCCAGGGAATGTGGAGTCTTTAGAAGCTGAAAAACTCATGGATATGGACTCTCCTCTAGAACCACTAGAAGGAACACAGCCCAGTTGTCTTCCTGGTTTTAGCCCACAATACTAACCTTGGACTTCTGACTTCCAGAACCATAACAATAAACTTTTTTTTTCAGGTCGCCAAGTCTGTAGCAATCTGTTACAGCAACAATAGGAAACCAATACACTGAGGTTTTGTGAGGTAAGAAATTTTTCCAGGCTGGGCATGGTGATTCACGGCTGTAATTCCAGCAACTCAGGAGGCTGAGATGGGAGGATCACAAGTTCAAAGCCAGCCTCAGCAATTTAGTGAGACCCTAAGCAACTCAGGGAGACCTTGTCCCAAAAACAAACAAAAAAAGGCTGGTGATGTGGATCAGTGGTTGGGCGCCACTGAGTTCAATCTCCAGTATTAAAAATAAAAAAAAGAAATTTTTTGAGACCCCCTAGCTTGTAAGAGGCAGCATTAAACCCGGGTTCACCTGATTGTTGAACCACACTCTTGATCAACAGGAATTTGCAGAACCATAGGGGGATAATACAACAATCAGATTCAAGGCTGAAACTCTAAACCTGAAACTAAACAAAGACAAACCCGAATGCCTACCATGTGTTAGGGAAATAATGTAAATGTTATGTAGGCAGGATTTAATTCAAGCAATTGACATGCTTTCCTATATGGTGAGAAACAATAGGAAATGGTGAGAACTGCGATGTACTTGAGAGCATCCAAAAGTGGGGAGGCTCTCTAGTCTGTTACAGCTAAATGTCATGTAGAAAAGTGTGCCCAGCAGGGTCCAATCTTTGCTTTCTCAAGAGAATTCAGAAATCTCTATGTTAAACATTTATTTTTAAAGATGGAAAACAAGTTGAAAGTTTGCTTAAAACTTAACAAGGCCCTGAGTAACTTAGCAAGACCTTGTCTCAAAAATAAAATATAAAAAAGGGTTGTATAGTATGTGATTCCCATTCACAATCTCTCAACAAAAACACCTCACACCTCCGAACATGGGCAAATACACATCCCTTTCTGTGATTGCCACCTATGATATTTGAATGGGACAGAGCATTCTGGAGAAATTTAAACCTGATAGGATACATGGATTTAAAATTAGTTTGCCTACTCAAAAGGCTGAGCAGGAGGATCACATGTTCTAGGCGAGCATGGACAATTCAGCAAGACCTTGTCTAAAAATAAAAAAATAAATAAAAGAGGCTGGGGATATAGTTCAATCTCCAGTAACACAAATAACAAAAGATCATTTTATGCATGTCTAAAGCATTTTCTCTATATACAGATATTTATATAACTAAAATTTTCAAGATAATCCATTTTAAAGCTGGTATTTAAATGAACAACCAAATAGCATATGGTTTCAGATGCCTATTATCACAGCAAATAGAGATCAAGTCAATTGAGCTTTCCCATTATACTTTGAGAATACATTTCTAAATGTTTTGGTATGATGCTTTAAGAATTTCTAATCTGTATGGTTATATAAACATGAAAAGGCATACTTTCTATTTTCTCCAAAATCAAACTCCAGATTCTAAAACCATAAATCATTTTTTGAGAACTTGTCAAAAAAGCAAAGGGATGTGGTCAAGGGTCAGCTTTATTTTATTTTTTTTGCTTTTCATTAAAAAAAAAAAAAGACTTTTCATGAGAGAGGAAACAGCATTGGTTTTAGCTTCTCGTATGCATTTTTTTAGAGTTCCAACATGTGACTGCTTGAAGGCATATCACTAAAAAGGAAAATGTTGCTCATCGTCATAAGGCTCAGAGCCATGTGTCCAATCATTGTACATAGCCCCACCCCAGGCCTCTGCAGCAGCTCTTACTGGTTCTTTAAGGTAACGGGCACAAAACAAGCTTCCTACCACCTTTCCCTCACAGACAACATATTTCTCTCCTTTTAGTTACACCTACCCTGACTGCCTAGGTACATTGTCTTTCAGCAATAATAACAGCAATAACAAGCATGACAGGCATAAACTCTATACATCATTTCACTATTAAACTCCAGAAAGTAACCTTATTTAATATTCTTTTGTGTGATATCTAAGTGAGGCAATTCACCTACCCTATCCAGTTTTTAATTATTCTAGTTATTTCTTTTAAAATATTTAAAATGCCTCATACAACATAAAATTTTGTGTACTTACAATGCAGTTTATATTCCCATATCTTTTGTTTTTTAACCTTCAGGGCAAATACAGGCAGTAAAAATAAGAGGGTCGCTTGACTGAAAGCCATAATATACCTGCAGGGCTTGTTATACACACTGTCCTATTTAGCCTGCATAACACTGCAATGAAGTAGGTATTATTCCCCTTTTACAGATGAGCAAACTGAAGCACAGCTGGTAAGCAGTAGCACTAAGGCCTATCTGGATCTGAAGCAAGCTCTTCCCAGTCACTTAACAGTTTATACACTGAACACTTAGACTTAATATTTTTCATTTATGAATCACTTGAGCTTGACTCTACAAAATAGAACCAATAATAACATTCAAACCAAGTTATGGGAAACAATTTAGCATCATGGCACCCACTGAATGGAAACTATTATAGTTTAATATCATGACAGAATAGAATGTTGAGATGCTGACATGTGATTGACCTTGATAAGATCTAAACCATCTTTATAGAACATGCTGGGGACATCTTATGACCTTAAGCTATAGAACATAGTTTTTAATGGCATGAGCCACTTCTACACTGTTCTCCCATACCCCCACCATTAAAGACTACAGAAATAATGAGTTACCGACATGTTGCCAAACAATTTGCCAAGTGACCTCAGGAGTAGGGCAGCCCCAACCGATATTCCTTCTTTGTGTTTGTCCTTGTTGTCACATATCTATCTCTTCATCCCCTCCCCCTCACTCAGCTACTATAACTGCAATTTCAACCAAGCAACCAGTTCAATCTTTTCATTGGATTTTTAATTTCATTGGACCATCATCCTTCTAGGCCTATCATGGTCCCCAGGATCAGCCCAACTCCAAAGATCCTTCAAGGTCAAACCAGTCTGTCACAAGTCGGGATTCAAATTTTTCACCTTGGTCAAGTCCTATCCATGCAAGTAAAACAAATTTGCCTGCCACTATAGTTCCAGGCTGTGGATTTAATTCAAACAGTTTCATTTCAGGACACCTGTTCCTAGAGGCCACTTAATTCATTTTTGAGGGGAAAAAACACAGATAAGAATCAAGGAAAGATAATAGAAACATATGGTTTTACTTAAGGTCCAAACAAATATCATCTCTTGTATAAGGTCTTCCCCACCAACCAGAAATTCTTCTGAAATAACTATTTATAAACATATTCCCCCTTCTCTACTAGTTGGGAGTTCCTTCAGCCCAGTAGCCATTCTAATATTGACCACTGAAACCCATGGTATATATATAGCACAGTACTAGACACATCTATTCCATAAGTACCTGTGTGCTATATTTATATGTGTATATATTAATATATATATGTATATTTGAAACTAAGCTTGGCATGGAGAAAACATCTATGTACAGAAAGGAATTGGGAACTTTCTGAAAGCTTAAGTCAGTTACCTTTGATAACAAAAGTACTAATATCATTTCCATACAATACTGCAAAACACATACACAGGCATTTCTTATGCACTGCAAATTGTTTGTTAAATGTCTAACAGTATTATTCTCCTACGACAAAATCATTGGTAGAGCTTAATACATAATTTTATCAAAATGAAGAGTCATACCCTAATTTTAAAAACAGCATTCTGTGCTAAGAGCTGTATTAAGAAAAATCATTTACTCGCCCATGATGCTCACTATCATGCAATAACAATGAAATTTATGCTGTCCCTGTCTTACTCTTGATTCAAAATATCATTTTTTTCCTATGGCCAATTTTTATCTTCTTACCTTTTTGTGTGTGCTATCTTGATTTTTTTCAGTAAACAAGTTTATATTTTACACCATAATATCAATAACAGTATCTCAGGTTTGAAAGAAAATGAGTGGCATTTAAAGCCTTGTGGATGACTAGTTTGCTATTAAATTGATTAGTGTTATTTCAACATTTCTCCAAAATATATATCTAAAGATCATGTTAGAAATTTTCTAGGCAATTTAGTATATGAATGAATAAATGAAGGAAAAAATTAGGTAGAAGAGTATTTGAAAAATTATCTAAGGAGAGATTTCCAAATTTTAGTTTATCCTGAATAAAGAGTCACTTTTTTTCCTTAAAAGAAAAAAAGTTGTCAACAGGCTAGAATTTTGCATCTTTAAACTTTAAGTCTGGAGAAGATCTAAAACCATAAAGATTTCAAATAATTACAGAATTTTATATTTTTTCACTTGTACAATAACACCCAAGAAGTCTGCCTTTTTAAGTGCTGATGAAATCACCTCCAACCCTCTCCATGATATCATACTCTACTTGATGATGGGCAAAGAGAGGAGAAAACCTTTTGTTATATATTATTGTAACTCATGATTTAAAGCTATACCGCCAAATGAATCAACATTGTTAATACACTCAAACAAATAACATGACGAACATGCTCCCTTATAAACTTGATGACATTTTGAAATCATATACTACCTCCTCCACTTCCTTAAATTACCCTACGCCACTATCACAGTAATCACATCAATGCAATCCATGCAAATACAAGACATCATTCTCTCTCCATCTGTCCTTAAAAGCCCCACTCAGCAGTTTGTGCTATAGCACCATGCTGCAGCATCCCTGCACTTGAACTTGGGAATAGGCTTTCCAGGACTGCAGGCAGAGTCCTTACCGCATTCCTTCTGAACCTCATCTTGCCTCTTGGGGGATTTGCTTCTGCCATCTCGCCTAGACACAATTACACTCTTCTTTTCCAATTGTCAATGCAACATTGATGAAATGTGAGCTGCTTCTGGGGTAGTATTTAAAAACGGCAGCCAAAAATCTCTATCAAACAAAGCTACCGTAGCTGCTTCCATTACCACCGTGGCAGCGCTGCAAAAAAATCCACTATCCCTGATTAGTCAGCTGACAGATCCTTCCCTGCTGCTCATTGTAATTCAGAGTTGACACATTCCCCCAATTACTTAGCCTGATTGAACCTTGTGGATTAGCTTGTGCTGGACTGCTCAAGAAGATCAGGCATGTCCTAAGAGTGGAGGAAGAAAAAATAATCAGTCTCTCCTCCTAGGAACAGTCTGATGGGACTGGCTTTCTCCCCTCTACGCAGTTGGATTTTTAAGGTGGAATGCTAAGAATCTCTGTGAAGGTAGTATTAACTGATAGATTTTACTCTTGTCCTACCCTGGTCTATGATTTAAATTACAAGCTGCATTGTTTAACTTTTTATTAAATTCTACCCTGGATTGGGAAAGGTTACAGTTTGTGAAATTCTGCCCTGATAGTAATCTAAAAAGAACAGAACATGTAAACTTCTACAATGGATAGGATTCTCACTCAAATTAACCTTTCCCCCAAAGAGCTAGAAGACAGAATTTTTAATTTTCTCACCACAAAGAAATCATAAATGTTTTAGGTGATAGATATGCTAGTTACCCTGAATTGATCATTATACAATGTATATATTAATTAAAACATCATATTGTGCCCCCATTAAAATGTACAATTATTATGTCAATCAACAATAATTTTTTTAAAAATCTCTTCTCATTAATTATAAAGTATAACCTAACTTTTTATTTTGGAATCTGTAAATTAAGGTCTTCAAATTGAATTGTATTATTATTTCATAGACACTTAAAGTAATATGCCATAGTTACACCTGCCTGCATAATTGTAACTTCCACTAAAAATTCTTTAGGAAGGTCAATTTACATTCTTGAAATGAGCTCATATTCAATACTTACCTTTATTTCAAACAGTGCCCAATTGCTACTGATGGTTGAGATATAATTAATGTGCTCTTAAGTATCAGAAACATTTAAAATGGTTGAAAAAATACAAAACAACCTATAGCCACACCATTCATGTCTACTTTGTATACAACAAGAGAAATGAAAAATTGTGCTCCATTTGTGTACTATGAACTGAAATGCATTCTGATGTCATGTATAACAAATTACTACAAATAAATTTTTTAAATAATATAAAAAATAAATATAGTAAGGGAAACTCAAAAACTATTAAAGAATTTCATATGGCTGGTAATAACTGATTCCTAGCAACTCTGGTCTGATAGAAGTGGGCCATATGAAATTTCCAAAACCAGTACCAATGTTGTCAGCTCATGTCACAAGCACCTGTACCCCACCTTACCCCCGTGCCATCAATTTGGCAGTTATGAGAACAAAAGGACCCTGAGCACTGAGCTCTTTACTGAAAATGGTTCATCCTTCCCCACTGAGAGAGCATTCCTAAGAAAACAAAAAGGAGAATATCACTCTTTAGGAATAAGTGGTATCCCTCTATTGGCCTCAAATGGATAGAATCCACATAATCTGTTTCTTTTATGCAAAATGATATATCTGTTCCAACCAACCTATTTGATTAATATAAGTAAAACTTTACCAAAAGACTGATGTCATGTGCCAAACAGATATTGAAAATTTAAATTAAGTATAGTGTTGGCCAAAAGAAAAAGAAAACCAGGCAGTAAAAAAAAAATATTTTATTGCAACAAGTGCTATACTTAGTATAAAAGAATTGATTATTGGCATAAACCAAAGACTATTCCACAAGCTCAAGGAAAATCCAAAAAGGCCACAGCAAGGAAAATTACTTTTACTTCATTTAGCCCCACTGATAGGACTCAATAATATATGGAGGGCAGATTTATCTTCTACAAGGCAAAAAAAGCCACTGAATTTAGTTGTTGTATATCCATATATCATTTGGAAAATGACACAAAGCAGCAAGTAGAAAGGGAACCAACTGAAATTCATGAAATTTCATTTCTTGCTTTAGCTATTTTGGTTACTTAGCTATCTGACCTTGGGTTCAACCTTTTCAAAATATATGTAGCAATGTAATTTCATCATCTATGAGATAATTATGGCAATACCTGCCTATAATACCTGCCAGGAAATAAGAAGAATCAACATTACTTAATAAGTGTGAATGCTTTTTGAAAAAGCAAAAATATACATGAAGGTTCTGCTATTTTATTTTAGTAACTTATTTGAAGCTGGTATTCTCTCCACTGCTTATGATCAAACAACTCTTAAAAAAAAAAAAACTTTGAAAATTAGCCCAAGATGAGGAATAATTCATGCTGGATTGGGAAAGAATAATGATCTCACTCATTTTACCATGTAAATGCTAGTATTTTACTTTCCCTTTGAGACTAGGTCTCACTATGTTGCCCAAGCTGGTCTGGAAATCCTGGGCTCAAGCAAGATCGTGTCTCAGCCTCCCAAGTGGCTGGGATTATAGGGGCATGCCATGCCACTACATTCTGCTTTGAGTGCTAATATATTTTTATACTAATTGGTAAAATAGTATAGCAAAAAGGAGTATTCACTTAGAACTCCAACAACCTATACTTTGGTCTTGTCTTTGCAACTAAATCTACTTCCTCTAGTGGGAGTGGCCTCCTAAATCAGCA
The DNA here is from genome assembly GCF_047511675.1 of Marmota flaviventris. Lineage (NCBI taxonomy): Eukaryota > Metazoa > Chordata > Mammalia > Rodentia > Sciuridae > Marmota > Marmota flaviventris. The sequence continues at coordinate 121,334,634 of NC_092518.1, forward strand.
AGGAGACAAAATTAGAATTTCTGATAGAACTAAGAAGTTCTTGTTTTCTAGGCATAGTAGGATAACTATAGATAATGATAATGCATATTTCAAAAAGCTAGAAAAAAAAGATGTTTTCACCATAAAGTAGTGATATACATTTAAAGAGATAATCCATTACAAAGTGCTGAGTTTTACATTATATAATGTATGTATGTATCAAAACATCACATGGTACCCTATAAATATGTAAAATGTTTTACAGTACTGGTGATTAACCCAAGGGTATCCTTACCACTAAGCTACATCCTTTAATTATCTCATAGATGATGAAATTACATTGCTACATATATTTTGGAAAGGTTGAACCCAACGTCAGATAGCTACATCCCTTTTTATTTTGAGACAGGGTCTCACTAAGTTGCTTAAGGCTTCACTAAGTTGCTGAGGCTGGCCTAGAACTTGTGATCCTTCTGCCTCAGTTGTCCTTATCTCGCCCCACCCCCATTGCTGGGATTATAGGAATGTACCACCACACTGTGACAATTTTTATATTTTAATGTATCAGCTAAAAATAAATTTAACTCCCCACTATATTATATATTGCTGAGTGTCCTTTTTTTGCAAATAAAGTAATGGATGTACACAAAATAGAGCCACACCATTTGTGTCTACTTTGTATACAACCAGAGAAATGAAAAACTGTGCTCCATTTGTGTACTATGAACTGAAATGCATTCTGATGTCATGTATAACAAATAACTACAAATAAATTTTTTAAATAATATAAAAAATAAACAAAGTAATGGAAACTCAAAAACTGTTAAAGAATTTCAGATGGCTGGTAATAACTGATTCCCAGCAACTCTGGTCTGATAGAAGTGGGCCACATGAAACTTCCAAAAACAGTACCAATCTTGGCAGCTCAGGAGGAGTCTGTGAGTTCCCCCTACTCATGTATGAAAGGAAAGTGTCACACAAAGTCACTATATCCTAGTGAGCCTAATAATGTAAAAGATCATCCTGGCTGTGGGCATGATTGTACTTCTCATATTGTTTCTTTTTGGAAAACTGTTCATTTACTGGGTCTTAGAATACTGGGGACTAGATTCCAATATGGGAGATTTGTTATTTTGTAGGTGACTCATCTCCCTACCTTATCCAAGTCTAGAAAGATGCATACTAAAATGTTATAAAGGGCTTATTTCTGGGTGGCTAGATTTATTCATTACATTTTAAACTTTCTTTATTATACTTTTCTACATACAATGAGTATACATCACAGCTTTTTTTTTTTTAAGTTCCCATAAAAACTTGCTTTGCTCTGAAAGGAATATAGAACCATGTGTCTTTGCTCACTTATAACTTGAACAACCAACTATTCATCCTTTCCCATTAAGATTTGCATTGGGGAGTTGTTTATTTACCTCTGTCTCCTCTACAAATCTTCTTCCTACATTTCCTCCTCATTATCTCATCTGCTTATTGTTTCTGTCAACATCAAAACAATCTACACCCCCAAAACAGAGAGTATAATGTAAACCAAAAAAGAAGTTACTATAGAATACAAAGGTACTTACAGAGATTTTTTGGAGAGATATCTTAAGAGAGGACCATGTATCCAATCTTCGATCCAAAATAATGGTAAACTGGGAATCAGATCCATTTTGCCTGCAAGGTAAGTGGAAATGATAACCTTGTCTTAGTAATTACCCAAATTTTCTCTATATGCCTTTATTTCTGATTATTTCATTTACATTTGATATTTGACTAAAACAGATTTATATTTTGAAATCTATTACAAAGTGCTTATATAAGCAGTTTAATTCTATGTTCCCGTACTCATGATTTAAAATTTCTTCTTCAACACTAATACCAATCTTTTAAATAGGAAAGTGATAGTGCAATGAAGATAGGTCACTAAAGTGGATTTCTTGGGGGTGGGAAAACCCAAAGATAACTGTTCTTCATCACAACCACATTTAACTTTTCATCAACAGCCAATGATCCATTCATTCAGAAAAATACTATTAAATATATTTTGCTACCTCTAGCTTGTTCCTTGAGAAGATAGTTCAGTGGATTATATAACATTTATTTGCCCTAAAAAGACCATTTTTAAGCTTCAACAGTTAAACTACAAATTTGCTCTTCTAGGATTTGATTTTTGCTCACAAGACTCTTCAAATGTTACATTCTAGATTTATGCTCTCTTATTCTTCAGGGTTAGTAAATGGAATATGTTTCCTTTAAAAAGCTGTCTTCAACGTTTAAAAAAATTTCTAAGGAGACTTTTCAATTTTTTATTGTAAAGCATTCTCGTTCCAAATGATTCTAATGTCAATTCATTCCTCCTAGTATCTCCCAATTCCACTACTGAGTCTACTTGAGATGCAGTCTTGTGATCCTTGGAAGAAATGAAGAAAGTCTATCCTCACTCTTAATGTAAATTAAAGTCTTTATGTAAGATTATCATTCTTAGTCTTCATGAGAACAAATACTTCTAGACTGCTAATTTTATTTTCATAGACTCTCAGTATAAGGTTTATAGCAATTAGGTAGCTGTCAGTTTCCTCTTTGGTTATATTTCTTTTCTACTCTGAAGGTAAGTCTGTTTATTATTCACAATAATAATAATAGCTACATTAACAAGCCATTTTCCTGGTATAACATTTGAATGGGTACTTGATATAAAACATATTGAAAAAAATAATAAAATGCTACACCTTGCAATAGATGTCAGGTAAGTGAGGACTTTTGCTATTGCTTCCTCTGGTATACATCTAAAATTACAGTTTTCTGGAAATGTAATGATCCAAGCATTGTCCTTTCCCCGGCCACCTAAAATAGTAAAACAAAATCAACCAAATTAGCAATTTATGTGACAACAATACAAGGAAAAAGATTCTAGATATAAAGGAGGGAAGGGTTTAGAAGACTGAGGTCAACAAAATTTTTTAGGTTATTAGTATCCACATAAACCAAAATGGCAGCAAGCTCCTCATACTTTAAGTTGAAAAAGTGGCAGGATGGCTTCTAAACGAAAAATCAAAGAAAGAAGAATGAATATAACCAGAAGAAAATTTCATGAAATATGTGTAATAAATATAGTTGAAGAAATAGCTGATCTCCCAAGTTGGATAATCAAGGGAGCTTAGGGAATAACTGTTTCTATTTCAGTGTTAAGAGCCTGAAATCCAAATGAGGGATTGACAGCAACTGGAGAACTTGAAAAAATTGACCTCATAGAATCATGGTAAGCATAAAAAGATGGAAGAAACAAACTAGAGGAAGTAAGTGATGGTCTAACGTATTTATGAAAATAACAACAAAATAAATAATAGCAGCAGTAGTATAGAGATTTTATTAACACAAAAAAAAACTCACAAATTCACTGTTAAAATTTAACATGGAGGGCTGGGGTTGTGGCTCAGAGGTAGAGCACTTGCCAAGCATGTGTGAGGCACTGGGTTCGATCCTCAGCACCACATAAAAATAAATAAATAAAATAAAGGTATTGTGTACATCTACAACTAAAAATTTAAAACAATTTAATGTATAGCCTGGATGGTGAATCAAAGTTCAAACAGGGCAAGGGGTTAAGATTCGGCCCCTCCAGGCTCCATCTCTTAGGCCCCCCACCATACTGTGAACCAGGAGAATTTCTATCCAGCAGTACCTCCTCCAGCTGTACCTCGACTAGATGGGTACCATGGGGAAGCTCGGGTCCCAGGAGTTGTAGGTGAGACTTCCCTTGGCCCATTTCCATAAGGACTTGGAGCAGGGATAACTGTCATTGAGATTCCTTGTGGAGAATAACTGGATTGGCACTGGGCTTTCATTTTGAGGTAAACTGCCATCTCTATATGTCCCTCTGCCAAGCCCTATAGCCTCCTATTCAGCCTGGGTGATGAAGTACATTGAGCATGAATGCCATGTAGTGCTGAAATGAGCTTTTACATGTTTAAGGTCCCAAACTGCAGCTGGCCTAAACACCTACACAGAGAATGAGTGATCAATAAAAATTAAGTGCTAAATGGAATTTGAACAATTATTTTAGGAAGAAATCTGCAGGGTGATCTTTTAATTTAGCTTGCTAATAGAAAAAATATAGACACAATTGTGATTCTTATTGGCTGAATCAAAGTGAATATGTAAAAGTATTTTTAAAAATTCAATGTATGATAAAATATGATAATGGCAAAGGAGATAAAATGGAGTGATAAAAATACTCAATCCAAAAAAAGGAAGAAATGGAGGAAAAACAATGAATGGGAGAAATATAAAATAAATAGTAATATGGTAGATTTAAACCCAACTATATGAATAATCACATTACATGAAAATGATCTAGACATTACAATTAAAAGTGAAAGATCATCAAACTAGATAAAAAAAGATCCAACCTGGGGCTGGGGTTGTGGCTCAGTGGTAGAGCACTTGCCTGGCATGTGTGAGGCCCTGGGTTCAACCCTCAGCACCACATAAAAATAAATAAATAAAGTAAAAATCCATTAACAACTAAAAAAAAGTTTAAAAGATCCAACCATATGCTGCCTACAGTAAATAAACTTTAAATATAAAAGAACAAATGTACTGGGGCTGTGATTGTGGCTCAGTGGTAGAGCACTTGCCTGGTAAATGTGAGGCACTGGGTTCAGGTCTCAGCACCATATTTAAATAAATGAATAAAATAAAGGTCTGTCAACAACTATTTTAAAAAAAAAAGAACAAATGTACTAAAAGCAAAAGGATAGAAAAAGATGCACCAGGCTAATAGTAGTCAAAAAGAATCTGTCTAATATTAGACAAAGTAGATTTAAGAGCCAAGAATATTACTAGCTAATAAGAAGTTCATTTGGTAATGATAATGTGATTAATTCATTAAGGGAACATAATCCAAAATACTTATGCACCTTAAAACAGAGCTTTCAAAATATATGAAGCAAAAACTGATAAAGCGGCAAGAAGAAATAGACAAATCTACAATTTTAGTCAGAAATTTCAGCTGGGTTCCATGGTGCATGCCTATAATCCCAGGTGGTTGGTAGGCTAAAACAGGAGGATTGCAAGTTCAAAGCCAACCTCAGCAATTTAGCAAGGACATAAGCAACTTTGTGAGACCCTGTCTCAAAATAAAAAATAGAAAAAAGGGCTGGAGCCAGGCACAGTGGCGCATGCCTATAAACCCAGTGCTAAGGCAGGAGGATCATGAGTTCAAAGCCAGCCTCTGCAACTTAGTGAGGCCTTAAGCAACTCAGTGAGATGCTGTCTCTAAAGAAAATACAAAATAGGGATGGGGATGTGGCTCAGTGATCAAGTGCCCCTGGGTTCAATCCCCGTACCAAAAAAGAAGGGGGTAGTGGAGCTGGGGATATGGCTAAGTGGTTAACCACCCATCTCTCAATAACTAATAGAACATGTAGCAAAACATTTGCAAGGATACTGTATAAATGAACAAACTCTCAACCAACATGACCTAAATGAACTCTATGGAACCCTCTACCAAATGAAAACAAGATACACACTTTTCTCTAGTGCACATGGGAAAAAACCAAATTAATTATTTATCTTAATCTTTACTAAGGGAAATTTGAGGGATAGTTCTCAAATTATCTTTTGAATTAAACAAATCAAGATTATTAAATCAAAAAAGCATTAATCTTTGCTATATGGTATACTAGAATTAAACAGCAAAGTGGAAATAATCAGTAAGAATAATGGAATCCACCTAAGAGTTTTCAAAGAACTCAAAAGAGAAACTGTACAACCCTGAACCAAAAGATTTAGCAAATCATTAAACAAAGGGCTTCTACAGGTAAGGCATGATATAGAACAAAGTATATAAATAATATATAATTGAATATATATCCTATATATAAAAAATATAACTATAATCTTGCCAAGAAAGCTGACGAGTACTCTAGTTTAGGACAGAACAATTTAATACTAATGCAAACTACACCCATCAAAGTAAAGGATATTTGGCTCCTATAGGGGTAAAATATCACTGATTAATCTATAAACTGTTACTACCACTCAGCACCTAACAGTACTATACTAGATGGTAAATTTGTGAGAAAAGAACAAAAGATATTTATACTCTAATCGGGAAGTTTTAATTATTTTTCTCTCTGGGAACATTTTCCTCAAAAGAAACCATAAACATTTTTAAAATAAATACAAAAAGTAGATAAGGGGGCTGGGGGCTGGGTAACGTGATTGCCTAGCATGCAAGAGGCACTGGGTTCGATCCTCAGCACCACATATAAATAAAATAAAGGCATTCTGTCCATCTACAACTACAATTTAAAAAAAAAAAAAGCAGATAAGGAATGAAAAGTGTGGAGAAGGGTAGGGAGCAGCAAACCCTGAGGAAGATTATAATTCAGAATCCTTTAGAAAACACTGAGGGGCAGGCAGTTGTAGCTCTGTGACAGAGCACTTGGCTAGCATTCATGAGGCTCTGGGTTCCATCCCCAGCTCAAAAAAAAAAAAAAAAATCACTGATAATCTTTTGTTTATTTCTTGCAGTGCTGGGGGTCAAACCCAAGGCCTCACATGCTAGCTGAATATTCTACCACTGAGTTACAACTCCAGACTGGAAAACACTGATAATCTTAAGTAAAATCTCTAAATCTTAAAAGTAAACCTAACATACCACTAAATTTACTAAGACAGAACAGTAATCCCCCTTTATCCATGGGGAATGCATTCTAAGACCCTGGGGGTCTAAAACCACAGGGAGTTCCAATCCTACTAAAAACGTTTTTTTGTTTTTTGGTTTTTTTCCTATATGCCCTGCAGGGTTGCTCATAGTCCCCAAGTTAATCTGTCCTTCCATGTTTTATGCCCTGGTATCACCTTTAGCATCATTATTATTTTTTGTTTTGGCGGGGGTTTGCAGTGCTGGGTATGGAACCCAAGGCCTCTACATGCCAAGCAAGCACTCTATCACTGAACTACATCCCAGCCCCAGTATCAGTATTCTTGTGCTTTGGGACTATTCTTAAGAAAAATAAGGGTTACTTAACATAAGCCCTGTAAAACCATGACAGCTGATCTGCCTACAAACATGGTTACTAATTGACTAACAAGCTAGTTACACAGCGAGGAGATACTAGACAAAGGGATGATTCACATCCCAGGTGGGACAGACTGGGACAGTATGAGATTTCAGAATGGTGTACCATTTAAAACTTAGGAATTGCTTATTTCTAGAATTTTTCATTTAATATTTTTAGACCATAGTTGATCACAGGTAACTGAAACTACAAAAAGTAAAATCACAGATAAGGAAGTGCTGTTATATACTTTGTAAAATAAAATATAAAACCACATTAAATAAATCACCCCAAATTCACAATTACAATAATTATGATCATCAAAAAGCAGAAGCCAGACTAAAGTGTCCGATTAGTATTACCTACAAAGTAAATGCTTATTTATTAAAATGAGCATGTAGGAGAAATAAATAAGATAGCTTCTTGTACTATCAATACCTAGAAAATACCATTTTCATAAAAGCAATGCATATTCTGGTAACTTTTTCTTTATCTGTTTAATATAATAAATAAAATGTAGGCCAGGCATGGTGGTATGCACCTATAATCCCAGTGACTTGGGAGGGAGGCTGAGGCAGGAAGATTGCAAGTTCAAGACTAGCCTCCACAAGTTCAAGATTAGCCTCAGCAACTTAGCACAACTCTGTCTCAAAATAAAAATTAAAAAGTGCAGGGGATATGCCTCAGAGGTAAACTGCCCCTGGGTTCAATCCCTAATAGCTAAATAAATAAATAAAATGTATAATGGTATCATTCGAATTACTGTAATATGTAAAAAATAATGTGCTTATTTTTAAGCAAAATTTTCTCTAGAATATGACCAGAAGCAAAAGGGGCAGAGTGGTTTACCATAATTATATCTCTAAAATATATATAATGCTACTTAGAAGCATTAAAAACAATAGTGAAGGCATGTATCCATCAATGGATGAATGAATAAACAAAGTATGGTATATACATACAATGAAATGTAATTCAGCCTTAAAAAAGAAAGAAATTCTGCCAGACATCATAGCACATGCCTGAAATCCCAATGACTTGGGAAGCTGAGGCAGGAGAATCTCAAGTTTGAGGCCAGACTCAGCAAATTAACAAGACCTTAAGCAACTCAGTGAGACCCTGTCTCTAAATAAAATACAAAATAGGGATGGGGATGTGGTTCAGTGGTCAAGTGCCCCTGAGTTCAATCCCCAGTATAAAAAAAATGGGGGGGAGGGTGTTTAAGATGGCAAATTTTATGTTATATGTACTTCACTGCAATATTTAAAAATTATAGAAAAATGCATATACCTATTTGAGAAAAGTAAATTTCATCATATGTAAATGAAAGCCTAAAAATAAACTTAATGCATGCTGCTTAATTAGGATCACCTGTCAACATATGCAGTAACCTTTGAGTAATAGGAGCAACAGTGAAGGAGAAAAACCTCAAAGAAGCTACCTCAGCCGCCACTCTCTCACCCTGTGCCTACCTACAAGATATATTCCCTGTCATGGATGTCTGAAGCCTTGTCTGAAAACCATAAGTATAAGAGTAGTTAAGGTTGGTTCTAATCATACATTTAAACATCTTTAAAACCTCTGATTAGTCTCTAAATGTCCATTTGGTTAGCAACTGGTGTACAATATATTCATATATGTTAAAATAATGCTTTTCAAACATACAGAGACACACACACACACATACACACGGGGAAAGAGAGACAGAGAGACAAAGAGAGGGGGGGGGGGGGAGGGAGGGAATTATAAGTGCCAAACTAACTCTGCTGATCATTTCATACATTTGTCTACACTAAATACATCAGAAAGTTTGCTTACCAGACAGGAAGGCGATGTCTTGCATTAAGAAATGACTGATGTCCTTTACACGGAGGAGCAGCTCTGTTTCTATAACAAATAAGAAATAAGAGGAAATAACATCCATGCTAAAATACAGCTGAAAACATATACATGATTTCTCAATGTGGCCAAAACAACCCTGGAGCTCCAGCAGATCTCCATCCACAGACACACTGCTAATCTTCTCTTTCCTCCTCTCAGCTATAAGGCACGGAAATTATGCTCTTAAAAATATCACCAGGCACGTAGGACACGCGACCTACTTCTCAATCTACGTCCGGGACATAAACTGCTCTCACTCACCAGAAAGCCAAGGGCAAAGATGCAAACTCCAGGACATCTGGAATTATTTCAAGGATGGATAGTCACATTGAGACATTGTAGCACATTGTCTTCTTCTGATAGTGCCTTTCATTCCACAAAGCTTTATTATTAACAACATGGCACCTTTAGGATCCTCAAAATAACCCTGATGTAGATATTTTTATGCATCTTATAAGTCAGGAAGGTGTTTCAGAGAGTACAATGAGGCAATTTACCTTGTGGTCTTCTGAGTCACAAAGGCCTGGATTCAAATTCAGCTTGTTGCATTTACTGGCTATATAACCCTAGGCAAGTTAAAGCCCCCTCTAAGTCTCAATTTCCTCCTCTATAAATCAGGAATAATAACATCTACCTCACAAGGTACTCTGCCAAGGAAATGTGAAATAGCAGGCATAAGAGTAGGTGTTTGATATACAATAGCAGGTTAACTCATTTTTTATCACTATAAATGAAACTATGCCTGTGCATTATTCAATGTATTTTAGTTGTCTCAGATCTTAAGTTCTAACCTGTAATGTTCAAATCTATGAAATTCTACAGGAGCCAAAAATCAAAGTCCATTATCTGCTTCTGGTCCATGAATAAGGATAACATTTTAAAAGAAAACAGGTCATCGAACCAGGCTATTTTGGATTGCTGAGTTTAGTGCCTGTAGTTCCATGTCTCTTACTGAAGCCATATTTTTTCACCTGCTCTCTGATAAAAAGTGTCTTCAAAGTCCTAGACTCTGGTGGTGTGAGACTGATGACACACTACCCTTGCAGTTTTCCTCAAATCATACCATTTGGATGTGGTTTATCAAAGTCAATCCTTCCCAAGGGAATTAAATAAACAGATTATTGATCACACATGAGACAGTGGAATAGGGTCTCTGTTACAGAATGACCACCCCACCCCTTGGTGAAACATAAATTAATTGACAAGAAGCTACAAGCCATTACAAACCTGCAATTGGTCAGAACATACAATCCATTCTTAAAAATGTCTTGTAATATTAGATTCTTGTCATGTCCTAAGCCAAAGCATACACACTGACATATGCAATTATTCTATCAATGTTGCATGTTTCCTCAGGTAAAAGAATGTTTCTAGCAGCCACAAATATGTGTCACACATTGATATTGTTAGGCATGGAGACATGGAGGAAGGATAGTGGAAAAAGGGCTCGAATTCTCCCTGTCCTCATAAGCCTATAAAACTGACAACACTCTAAGGTTTAAATGAAAGATCATTTGACATAAAAATTTGCCTATATAATAAGAGATCCAAATTTCTCCCCTGATTTATCAATAGAAATACCTATAAAGAGCAATTGATGCCAGGTACTCCAGCATGTACTGTAATTCCAACAGCTTGGGAGGGTGAGGCAGGAGGATCACAAGATCAAGACCAGCCTCAGCAACTAAGACAGGCCCTGCCTCAGAAAAACAAAAACAAAAACACCACAACTAGGGGATATAGCTCAGTGTTAACATGACCCTAGATTCAATCCCCAGTACCAAAAACAAAAATATATGAATTTTATGTCAGATGACAGATATGGAAGTACTAATATGTGCAAGTCAAGTCCTCCCATATCATTAGACTCTTGCATAAGTATAGAAACTATATCTATTTACTCTACAATTCAGACATTCATGCAATGAGAGGCCTCAGGGCATAAAATAAAAGGCTGTGGGCTAGGAGTAGGAAGACCAGGACCTTGTGTTATCTCAGCAATTTTGTTGCTCTATAATCTTAAGTAAGTCACTCCCCGCCACTCCCCTTATTATACCCATTCTATGAGATCCAACATGTGAAATCCACAGATATATAAAAAATAATGGTGTTTTCTATATCTCCCAGAATTGTGCCAACAAAATAACATTTCCAGTCAGGCACAGTGGCACATATCTGTAATCCCATCAGCTCATGAGGCTGAAGCAGGAGGATTGCAAGTTCAAAGACAGCCTCAGCAATTTAGAGAGGCCCTAGGCAACTCAGGGAGACCCTGTATCTAAATAAAATATTTTTAAAAAGGGCTGGGGATGTGGCTGAGTGATTGAACGCTGCTGGGTTCAAAAATAAATAAATAACACATTTCCATACTAATGAAAAAAGATGAAATCATGATTAAAAGAGATGTTACTGGCCTGGGGTTGTGGCTCCATGGTAGAGCATTTACCTAGCATGTGTGAGGCACTGGGTTCTATTCTCAGCACCACATAAAAAATAAATTAGGGCTGGGGGTGTGGCTCAAGCGGTAGCGCGCTTGCCTGACATGTGCGAGGTGCTGGGTTTGATCCTCAACACCACATAAAAATAAAATAAAGATATTGTGTCCATGGGCTGGGGATATTGTGTCCATGGGCTGGGGATGTGGCTCAAGCAGTAGCGCGCTCACCTGGCATGCATGTGGCCCGGGTTCGATCCTCAGCACCACATACAAACAAAGATGTCGTGTCCGCTGAAAACTAAAAAATAAATATTAAAATTCTCTCTCTCTCTCTCTAAATTTTTTTTTTAAAAAAAGATATTGTGTCCACCTAAAACTAAAAAAATAAATATTATAAAAAATAAATAAAATAAATTAATAGGACTAGTGTTGTAGCTCAGTGGCAGAAGCTTGCCTAGCATGTGCAAAGCATCGGGTTGGATCCTCAGCACCACATAAAAACAAACAAATAAAATAAAGGAACTCTGTCCATCTACAACTACAAAAAAATTTAAAGAAATTAATTAATTAATAAAAATAAAGTCCATCAACAACTAAAATATATGTGTGTGTATATATATCTATATAAAGAAATAAGTACTTTAAGAAATGATCAGGGGGCTAGGGATGTGGCTCAAGCGGTAGCGCGCTCACCTGGCATGCATGGGGCACTGGGTTCAATCCTCAGCACCACATAAAAATAAAATAAAGATTCTGTGTCCACCGAAAACTAAAAAAAATAAATAAATATTTTTAAAAATTCTCTCTCTCTCTCTCTTAAAAAGAAATGATCAGGTTCTGGGTTGGAAACACTGAACAGAGAGAAAATAACACAGGAGATATGGGGTCATCGCTGAGCAGTCACAGAGGTGACAGTGTTGCTGAAAATAAAGAGAAGTAACGAGTACTGGATTCTGAGAAAGTTATGACACTGAATTCTACCCTGCTTTGTATCTGGCCCTCTTGCATTTCCATGCGATTTCCTCCTGAAATGCAAAACTGAGAACAAATATGATTTATAACGTTTCTCTTGCTGACCCTTTAAACTCTTTTGTTCCAGAGCATGAGAAATAAAAGGCCTAGATCACCAAAGCTGGATCAAGCCACATTACAGCATGTTCCTTGCTGACCAGATGCATGTTTCATAAGAAGTTTGTCAAGCTGCCCCATGTTGAAAGTTCCATTACAAAAAAAAAAAAAAAAAGTGTGTGTTCTCCTTACTTTGCACTAGTTGCTAAGCTGAAATACTGCTGGTTGGGAAGGCAAAAAAAAAAAAGGTGTAACTCAATAAATAATCTTATAAATACCCTTTAATTAAAACACCTTAGTGGAGCAGATCACCATTTAAGAGCTCTGCTAAATAAGAGGTGGGACCTAGAGGGAGCTCCTTAGGTCACTGGGGAAGCTTCCCACTGAAGGGATTAAGGTAATCCTTATGGGACTCCTAAAGCTCTGGCTTCCTGTTTAGCAATACCATCTCTTCCTTCCACAGCCACACTCCTGTTGTGATAGAAACAATCATTAGATCCCCATCCAGAGCCAAAGCATAACCTTGAATCTGTAGAACTATGAGCTTTAATAAAACTCTTTATACTATCAAGTTTTTTTTAAAAAGCTCTGCAGAAGAACTTCATGATTGTACAATCAAACACAATCAAGTACAAACTGAGAACAAAAGATAAGAAAAGCACTTGCCGAATCATTTGTTCTACATGTATGATAAGAAAGCAAGAGTCAGGCTCATATTGTCTTCACCATAAACCGCTACTTGTTTCTTTTCTAATACAAAAGGTAGTTGTGCAAATGAGGATATAAGCTCAGTACTCAAATAAGAATTTTTAAAGTCATACAAGGTATGGAAATTAATATATCTGGAATGGTTCGCAGAGAGAAAGAAGGGATACCCATCCAATCAGTTGCTCCATTTTGCTTGTGTCACTTGCAGATATGCAGAACATGTGTCATAATAATACAGAGTGTACTGAAAATTTCATAAAGATTTATTTTGTATTCACTCACTTTTAAAAAATATTTTTTTTAGTTGTAGCTGGACAATACCTTTATTTTATTTATTTTTATATGGTGCACTGAAGCTCGAACCCAATGCCTCACATGTGTGAGGCAAGCACTCTACCACTGGGCCACAATCATAGGCCTCATTCAATTTTGTTTAAAAACAAGTATTTACTGAGCATCTAATATGTACCAAATATTGTTCTAAACTATTCCTGGATAGATGTTCTGGGCAAAAGTAAAGATTTATAATTAAATAAGTTTATGAAATATTTGAAGATTAAAGATGCTTCAATATGACACATTATGACTTTGGGTATAGGCTCTGTATGCGGTATTTTCCAAACCTATTTGACCAATTATTCTTTTGGTTGATTGGTTGGTTTGTGGGTTGGTTGGTTGGCTGGCTAGTTGGTTCTTCCACTCAAAGAAAGACAAACAGGGGGTTGGAGCTGTGGCTCAGTAGTAGAGCACTTGCCTGGCATGTGTGAGGCACTAGGTTCAATTCTCAGCACTGCATATAAATAAATAAAATAAAGGTCCATCAGCAATTTAAAAAAATTTAAAAAAGAATATTTATTGGGGCTGGGATTATGGCTCAGTGGTAGAGTGCTCGCCTAGCATGTGTGAGACCCTGGATTCGATCCTCAGCACCACATAAAAATAAATAAATAAAATGAAGATATTGTGTTCAACTGCAACTAAAAACTAAATATTTTTTTAAATTATCAATAATCTTTTATGAGAAACTTCATTATTTTTACAGCCTGAAATTCTTTACAGTGATACTTACTTTTAGCAATCATCTCTTTGAAAGTTCCCTACTGCTGATGTGTAAGGCAGATAAAATTAGCTTTGCTTGTGAGTATTACATCCTGCTGCAAAGCAGATGGGATTCTATGAGAGTAATTTCTCCTTTTGATTCTGAACAACAGATACTCTACACCATCTGTAAACAGTAATGACTTAGCACATGCAACAATTTGAAGTGCTGTCTTGACAAATGTTATGCTTTAAAAGGTGGAACAAATAAAAGTGTAATTCTGAAACCATCACAAAATGAATTCCCATTAGACTACAGTAGAACAAACTATGTAGTACTTTGTTCTGCAATAAAGACACATTATGAAAGACTAGCATAATTCTGTACAATATAAAAGCAGGAGTCATGCTAAATCCTTTTGCTAACACCTACTGGGGCCTCTTTCTAATCCATTGTAATTCAATTCAGGAAACATCTACTGAGTTCCTATTTGGCTCCTCTCTTGCTAGGTGCTGTGGCCCATGGAAATATGAAAAGAGTCCCTCATCTTACAAAGCTTAAATATTAACAGAATATATGACACATAAATTACTGGCCACAATTTTAGATACATGCTACAATAGAAATGTATATTACAGACCCAGGAGGGGAGAGATTATTACATCTAAACTGAGACAGGGAGAAAAAGGTTTCATAGATGATGTGACACATGAGCTGGGCCTCCAGAGAAGGAAAGCAGGCTTCTGGATGGCCTCTGATCCACAAGCAACTAGCTTGCACAAAGGTGTTATCCACAAGCATACAACCCTGACAAAAAAAATGGCAGGGATGTAGAAATGGTGGATTCTACACTCAAGTAGCTACTGACTTTTGGTATAAATTCAGGCAATTCACTGATGTCTTCCCCTAATTCAAGTTGTGTAGAAGCATGTATAGAACAACATGGGTAGGAATGGGAAGAGAAAAGCTCTTTTATGAGTTATAAAACTGTAAATAAACTTGGCATAAGTACTATTCTTAGGTGTCCATTTTGTTCAAATATTAACATTTCTGAAATCTGAATGTATCTTAGATCTGAATGTAATCATATTTGATTCAGTTTTTCTTTGCCCAAATCTCTGTACTGAGTTCCACAGAACCAATCAAATACAATAATAAAAAAGGAAATATAGAAATTCCAAAAATAAATAAATGTGCGTATACACACACACACACATATACATTTTTGTGATAAACATCAGGCATGAGTGTGACTATATTCTGAGTCTTCTGAGTCTACCTAGCAAATCATCTAACTTGCTATGGGCTTGGGGAACCCCCAATACATAATTACTTCCCCAAAAGAAAAAGCTAAACTACTTCTACTCACAAATGACATGATCTAGTATGTAGAAAATACTAAGGAATAAACACACACACACACACACACACACACACACACACACACACACACACCTGTAAGAATGAATTAACAAGTTCAGCAAGGATACCAAAAAGATCAATATAAAAAAATCAATTGTCTTTTCATTGTGCAAAGTATAAATGTAAAACATACTCAAATACTACAGAACATTATCAAAAATAATTAAAAATCAAAGAAATGGGAAACTATCCCATGTTCATTAATAAAAAAAAATTACTAAGGTGGTAATATACCCCCAAACTGACAAACAGGTTCAAACTGAAAGCCAGTTTTTTTCTCTTGCAGAAATTAACAAGTGGATCCTAAAACTCACACAAAAATGAAGGGAGCCAGATTAGCCAAAATCATGTTAAAACAAAACTTAGTAAAGAAAATCTTGATTTAAAAACAGTGAAAAGCTACAATAAACAAGATGGTGTGGTGCTAGCATAAGAACAGGCATAAAGATCAAAAGAATAGAGTAAAAGAGTCAAAAAATAGCCTTTATATGAAGGGCCAATTGATTTTTTATAAGGACAAGTTAATTCAATGGATAGCCACATCCATCACAAACAAAAATATAATTAAAAATGAATCAAAGATCTGGATAGGATGGCACATGCCTGTAACCCCAGTGGTTCAAGAGGCTGAGGCAGAAGGATCCCAAGTTCAAGGCCAGCCTCAGTAACAAGACCCTAAGCAACTTAGCAAGACTCTGTCTCAAAATAAAAAATAAAAAGGGCTAGGGATGTGGCTCAGTGATAAAGCCCCCTGGGTTAAATTCCTAGTTCAAAATAAGAAAAAAAGAATAGAAGACCTACGTTCAATTTTTGGAAATGTATGCTAAGGAGAAAACAGCAAAGGTTGTAAAAAAAAAAAAAAAAAAAAAAAAAAACACCATGATATCACAGTACCAATATGTTAACACAGTGGTTATATTTGTATGTTCTTCTCTTGGGTAATATATACACATTAAATTCTGGCTTTTCTGAACAAGTATTTCTTTTTTTCAATATTTTTTGGTTGTAGGTGGATACAGTATCTTTATTTTATTGATTTTCCTTTATGTGGTGCTGAAAATCGAACCCAGTACCTCACACATGCTAGGCAAGCACTCCACCACTGAGCTAAAACCCCAGTCTCGTAAGTATTTCTTATATAACTCAAACAGCATAGTGCTTATAAGTGCATACTCTAGAAACAGACTGCATGAATTTGAATTCCAGCTCTACCTACTGCTAGTTATGTGACCTTGGGCACACAGTTTAAACTCTCTGGTTATTTAGTTGGGGAAATGGTAGTACCTAATTCACAAGGTTATTATGAGTAAACTTTGTAGTATGTACAAAGCATTCATACCAGTGCCTAGTATATGGTAATTGCTCAATAAACGTTCACCACTGTTATAGAATAAAGAAAAACAGCATTATAATTTAAAAGGTTTAGTATAATGTGTGGATTCCTACAGTGTCTGACAATGATGAGCACAACATTATAACTGGGCAAAGACTTGAATTCTGCATCACCTTCCCCAATCACAAACTGCTCCAGACTCAGAACACCACTCCCATCTTTTCCCCATTAAGTCACCTGCAAATAAGGGTAATGGATCATGTTTTCTTATCTGTATCTTAAATCCTGTGTATAAGGAAAAACTCTAACATTGTTATCATATTTGAATATTTTTAAAAAATTGAACTTCAAAGTATGAAAAATAGGGAACTAAAAATCTTAGAAAACCTTCCTACTACAAAACACAAAAATAAGGTGAGAAAAATAAAATTAGATCACTTTTAATGCATACCTGAACTGGCAGGAAAGACAAGGAAATCCTCAGAGGCCAAAACTGTTACTCAGGCTAATATTATGAGGGAGAAGCCAACTAAGAATAGCAGAATGACAGTTGCGTCTAGGGCTTTTGGCAATTCCAGGTGACTGAGCTTGTTTTTCTTAGTCTGTTTGTTTACAGTGCTGGGGATGGTAAGCAGGGGCTCCTGCATGCTAATCAAGTGCCACAGAATTACCCACCTTCAGTCCCCAGACCTTGGTTTTAATGGCCATGCATTGGTAAGGATTCAGATCTTATAGCTCTGAGAGCCAGATGAGAGAAAACACAGAATATTATCTGTATATAAACTGCAAGGAGGATACATTTTTTTAAACAGGATACAAGAAGTACAAACCATAAAAAAAAAGTCTTTCACCAAAAGACATGATTACAAAAAATTGATAAGGGGTTGGAGGTATAGCTCAGTGATAGCGTGCAGGACTCTGTTCAATCTCCAGCAACGGAAAAAAAGGGGATGAAACAAGCCACAATGATAACTGCAACACGTGTACCTGATTAAAAAAAAAAAAAAAGCAACTAAAATCAAGGATATATAACATATTATAAGCGAACAAGAAAAAGGCAAATGACCTGATAGACAAATGGAAAAGAAAAAATAGGAATGGCCAAGAAACATTTGAAAAGATTTTCTGCTACATTCGTAATATATAAAATGTACATTTCAAGGGCAATTTAATAATCTCCTACCTCCATGACGTAAGCAGCATTTTTTAAAAATCTGACATTAGTAAGAACCTATAAATACAACAATATAATTATTATAGATGAGTTTTGGGATTTGGATTTGGCACTTCCCACAGGTTTACTTTTCATTTTTCACAAACCATTCATTTTGAAAGACATCTTAAAAATTCTTTAATAACTGTAAAAAAACGTATCATATACAGTTTCACATTGATAAGAGCTAAAGGATAAACATGGGTGACAACAGTCTAAAATGAAAAAAAAATGTTAGATGTGGCAACTAGGATCAAAGGAACTCTGAGATGGTATTCTAGACATGGGTAGTGTCAAAAACATATTCAGGGGCTGGGATTGTGGCTCAGCGGTAGAGCGCTCTCCTAGTGTGTGCAGGGCCCTGGGTTTGATCCTCAGCATCACATAAAAATAAATGAATGGAATAAAGGTATTGTGTCCAACTACAACTAAAAAAAATAAATATTTTTTTTTTAAAAAAAATATATTCAAAAGTGTTGCCTAGGACCAAATATGCATCCAACCTCATTTTACCACTTGCTTACACAGCACATGATTATGAACAGGTTCAAAATTAGGGAAGAACATCCACAGAGCTAGCTGCTCTCAGATGCTCAGCCTTTCAATTGTGATTTGAAGGAAGGAATCCTGGGATGATTTTATCCCCAGTAGCATGAAGCATAACTGTAGAAGATGAGAAATGCAAAGAAAGTCCAGGAATACAAACAGGAATCGACATTTCAACACAACTTCAAGTGTTTCTTTCATGTATCAGCCACTCAAATTATTCACGTATTTGTTCTTTCAGCAAATCTCTGTTAGGCTCCTATCTTATGCCCTGTGCGGTTCTGGGGTACTGAAACGAGTTACAACACTGGAACAGAACTCACTGGGCTCTTCACCTAGAAGCTGGAGGCAGTTCCAGGCCAGACAGATAAGTGTTACAATAGGATTGAGCCCCGGATGCTGTGAGCACACAGTGAAAAGACATCTAAACTGATAAAATAGATCACAAAGAACAAATGAAAAACAAAAACAGATTTATAGCTTAACCTATCATGAATCCCTCCTGAAATACTTTTGTACATGACTTTCTTTATAATTCCATACTATTCAAAAGTTTTCTGACCTGCTCCCAAAGAAGAGAGTAGTACCATAGCAAGTTTCCTCACCTTTACATGGATCATACATGTTTCCTTATGTTGCAAGTGAAGAAATAACTTTTGTAAACACTGATATCTACATGTTTATATGTATATATATATATAAACCAAAGACATGGAAATATGAAGTACTGTAATTAAAATACAAGATTCTGAAAGTTCATTCTCCACCTTTAAAACCACTTATAAAGTCCGTATACAATGTGAAGAAGCTCACAGATATGAAAATAAAAACCTACACTGTAGAGCCTTTTCTTAGTATTCTCCAGTGCTAAAGCTCTTTTGTGACTTGATCATGTTTTTTTTAAAATGGATACTTCATTGAAAAATGACAAAATCTTTGCTAAATGCCAGACCTATGGTAAAGGGACTTTTTAAACCATGTATTGGCATCATCTCCAAAACTATACATAGACATGAAAAAGACTGTTAATGAGAATTAGTCTCCTTGGGTAATTCTGAAAGCTCAATTTAAAAAAGAAAAAAAAAAAAACTTCATCACACAGTTTTGAAAGTTCCAGATTATTCCTTAACATTAGATGGAGAAAAAGGCATCTGAGGAAGGCATTATAAATCATCCAAATTATCATTCAGAACCCCAAAGTGCAAATGAATAGGTACATGGTTGAGCATGAGCTTAAAGATGTAATGATGGTTCCCAACCACTATAGCCACAGAAACCAACTAAATAATTATTAACATACTATTCAGTTATAGATATTTACATTAGCCTCTTTTTAATTTTTTATTATAATATCAGACCTTTGGAGAGCAGCTATTTAAAGCACAAGCTATAAAAGTAGACAAGATGACCCACTAATGTCAGAACTCACAATATCCATGCAGACATATGACTAAATGCCAGATCTCTTACTCTGTGGCTATTCAATGTCCGCTGGAGTTCAGAAAATCTAATTTTGAAATACCCAGCATCTGCAACAGTAAATCCAATTAAAATGACTTACTTTTTAGTTATAATGAATGCAGAAGAACACACAACACCTGTTAATAGTCCTTCCAACATATTAACAAAGGAAGCAAAACTAGCCCTCTTTTGTAAACTGACAACTGCAAAATGAAAAATAAAAAACAGGGCTGCTGCTCTTTGCTATAACTAATCCGTGATATGGTTTGCAAGTACAAACTCAAAACTGTTCCCAAATATTCCTTCTAAGTGTCATCAAAAAGTCTGAGTACAGGGCTGGGGTTGTGGCTCAGCGGTAGAGAACTTGTCTAGCATGTGCAAGGCCCTGGGTTCCACCCTTAGCACCACAGTAAAATAAAGGTATTGTATCCAACTATAACTAAAAGATTAAAAAAAAGTGTGAGTACAGATACCTAATCACACAATTTCACTTTATTGGGGTAGTGAGGATTGAACCTGGGGAGCTCTACCACTGAGCCACATCCCCAGCCCTTTGTATTTTGTATGTTGAGACAGGCCTCACTAAGTTGCATCCTCCAACCTGCCATCCTCCTGGCTATAATTTCACTTTTAATAGAAGAAATATTATTTTAAACAACTCTGTAAGGTTTTCCATGTCAGATGACTGGATATTCAACAGCTAATGCTTCAACCTAACTAGCAGCGCACAAGTGCACAAATGAAGAATTCACGACCAGCAGGGCATAGTGGCTCACGCCTATAATTCCAATGACTCCAGGATGCTGAGGCAGCAGGATCACGAGTTCAAAGCCAGCCTCAGCAACTTAAGTGAGGCCCTAAGCAACTCAGTGAACTCCTGTCTCTAAATAAAATACAAAAAAGGGGCTGGAAATGTGGCTCAATAGTAACACATTTCTGGATTCAATCCCTAGTACCAAAAAAAAAAGGATTGATGACCAGAGAACTCTCTACATCCTTGAATGTAAAGAACACTCCTGGCTGATAGCAGCAACTGACACTGATCCAGCTAGGTTAAATTTGCAAGTACCACTCAACTTTATCAGATCTTTCAAATACAAACTTTTTCAAAATCTGTGTTCTAGCCAGGTGAATTGGCACATAACTATAATTCTAGCAACTCAGGAAGCTGAGGCAGGAGGATCACAAATTCAAGACCAAACTCATCAACTTAGCAACCCTGTTTCAAAATAAACAAAAAAAAAAAAGTTCTGTGGATGCAGCTCACTGGTAGAACACCCCAGGTTAAATCCCCAGTATCACCAGGAAAAAAAAAAAAATTCTAGTAGCATCTATAAGTTTTCTCTTTCACATAGGATCTTCACAAAAAGAGTCATCAATGTCTTATTAAAAATGAACTGTTAAAATATTACTGAGCCCAGGATGTACTATATATATCATGTAGATCCTATATACACACATATATCCAGTACAGCCTATACACTATATATATATATATATATATATATATATATATATATATATATATATATATATATATATCTCCCAGTTATATAATGAGCTGGGTGCAGAGTTGCACACCTGTAATCCCAGTGACTCTGAGGCCAGCCTCAGAACTCAGTGAGACACTGTTTCAAAATAAAAACTAAAAAGGACTGAGGATGTACTCAGTGAAAAAGCATCCCTGGTTCAATTCCCAGTACAAATTTTAAAAATGAAGTTAGGGGGCTGAGATTGTGGCACAGTGGTAGAGTGCTCGCCTAGTACATGTGAGGCCCTGGGTTTGATCCTCAGTACCACATCAGAAAAATAAATAAAATAAATGTATTGTGTGCAACTATGACTAAAAAATAAATATTTTTTAAATGAAGTTAGTATATGTCATGCATTTTATACATACATCAAATATGTAGATTTTACATATATATATAAAACTTGATTTTAAACCTCAATTTCCAGAACTGAAAGTGTAGTTCAGTGGTAAAACACATGTTAGCATGTATGGGCTCTGGGTTTAATCCCCAGGACCCCCAAAATAACAACAAAAATTCTATTTCCACTGAAGAAAATTACAGACATAATTTTCTTGTTGTTGTTTTGGTATAATTGTTGGAGAGGTAGGAAGTAGACACCTAGATTTTTTTTTTTTTTGAAGTCCAAACTCCTATTTTTTACTAAAATTGAGTAAAAGATCATTGGACTATTAAGGAATTAAAGATTATAATAAGGGTGACACACTATTTTAAAACCACTGGCTCCTTACAATGATTGATATATTTTACACAAGCACTGACTCATTTATTAAATAAAGTACTTGTGAGAATTGCATTTTACCTAATTTTCTGATGGCCGGAAGTAGTCTAAATAGGAAATTCATCCAGCCTACAGCAAAGACAGACCAAAAGTAGCTTTTAAATTTCATCTGCTGATTCAGACAGGAGCAGTGTGGACAACTGCGTACAGAATGAATGTATCATTCTCAAAATGCCCCAGGTTCTCTGTAGGTTTACTGAAACTATAAGCCCACTAAGACAAAACTGGGCAAATAATTCTCTGTGCTAAAAGATTCTTCTCTGTGATCTATGAAAGAAACATTTAAAAATAACATAAGGGATTTTATATTATACATGTCATTTTCCTATAAACTTTTACATATGCCACAAAATTCACAATAAATTTTTTTATAATTTTATTTTATTTTATTTAGTTTTTATTTGGGGGGGGGGTGCTAGGAACTGAACCCAGGGCCTTATGCATGCCAAACCAGTACTCTACCATTGAGCCACATCCCCAGCACTATTTATTTATTTTTTATGTGGTGCTAAGGATCAAACCCAGTGTCTTACACGTGCTACTTAAGATGTGCTCTACCACTGAGCTACAACCCCAGCCCTGAATTTTTTTTTTGAAACAGACTTAAATGCAAGTCTTAGATAAACATGTAGAATATGATCCATTATAGTAAAGTATCTGCATATATGTGAATTCTTTATTATCATTCTCACCAGTTAGAAATAAGTTTCCTGAAGACAGGGATTTCATTTGTTCACTAAAATATTCTAATTGCCGGACATGGTGGCTCAAGCCTGTAATCCCAGCTATATGGGAGGCTGAAGCAGGAGAAGCACAAATTCAAGGCCAGCCTGGGCAATGTAGGGAGACCCCATCTCAAAAAAGAAAAAAAAAAAACAGAATAACCATATAACCATAAAGAGTGAAAGACAAAGAAAAGAGATCAAAAAATTTAAAAAAACTGCACAAGGGAAAATGAAGTGCAACTAGTGGCAAGTTGGAAACCTCCACCCATCAGCTTGGTTGCAACCTCTTGACCCTATCTCTTGCAGGTGTTTAATTAAGAGCAAGCAGTGCCATCTGACCCCCTCCCCCTCCCCCCTCCCCCCACACCCTGCCAGATTCAAAAGCACCAACAGAGATAAGAGATTTTCCCCCAAAAGCAGGAGGAGCTGCCACTGCCTTGGGAATCTGCCTAACAATCACAGTCTAATGAATTCACTACTCAAAACCAAAACAGGTAGTGTAAATTTTGAGAAGGTCTGAAATCATCCTATAAAGAACTACATATGTAAAAAATAGGGATAAGTAAATGATTTTCCTGCTTAAAGAATCAGCAAATCCACTGCAGAGCTCATCCAAGACCATCTGTTTAGCCACTGCAACCTATTTTCCTAAAAGACATTTCCTGCCACAGGGAGAGGGATTACACATTTGATTGACAAATGGTCTTGTCCAGCCTGGAAAGGTCTTTGCAGATTCCTGGTCAGTGTGATATCAAAACATACACTTCCAATTTTCTCTGTTAACTTACCCCCATCCTACACAGACTTGCCTGCCAAATGTTGAATCATAAACACAATGACAACTGAATCAGTGAACATATTTCACTGTTTTTGTTTTCATTTGTGTTTTTGTTTTGTCTTAGGAGAGCTCCGGTTGTTACCTTCTTGCCTCTAAGCCCTAGCAGAGTCTCTAGAATAATTAACATATTGTAATCCTTCTTAATTCATGACAAAAAAAAAAAAAAAGAGAAATAAGTATCCAGTATAAGCATTGGTGGGCAGAATGCAAATATCCATTAAAGAATTTCAAATACCTTAAAGTTAATGCCTCAAAGTTTGGGAACCCCAATTTGTATGACTATAAAACAGGTTCAAATATTTCCTAAACTGATATACAGATTCAACACAATTCCTAGCAAAATCCTAGCTGGATTTTTACATAGTAATTGACAAGCTAATCCTAAAATTCATATGGACATACTGGGGACCTGGAATAGCTAAAGCAATCTTTTTTTTTTTTTTTTCTGTATTCTCAATTTAGTTACCTAATTCTTTTTTAATGTTTTATTTGTTCTTTTTAGATACACATGACAGTAGAGTACATTTTGACATATTATACATACATGGAGTATAACTTCCCATTCTTGTGGTTGTACATGATGTGGAGTTTCACTGGTCGTGTATTCATATGAGAACATAGGAATGTATGTCCGATTCATTCTACTGTCTTTCCCATTCCCATTCCCTAGCTAAAGCAATCTTGAAAAAAAAAACTTAAAAATTCATACTTTTTCAGTACAAAATTTTGTACAAAGCTATAGTAATCATGATAGGTATAACAACTAACAATGGCAGGTGAATGGAATAGAATTTAGAGTCAAGAAATAAACCCTTATATCGAGGGCCAACTGATTTTCAGGATAACAAGATATTTTAATGGGAAAATAATATTCTCTTTAACAAATGATGCTGGGACCCCTGGATATGCACATGCAGAAGAATAAAGATGGAATCCTAACTCACACCATACATAATAGTAAACTCAAAATGGATCAACAACTTAAATGTAAGAATTAAAACTATACAACTCTTAGAGGAACACACAATTATAACTGTTTATGACCTTGGATTAGGCTATGTTTTCTTATATTTGACACCAAAAAGACAAGTAAAAATGAAGGCCTGGGTTGTAGCTCAGTGATAGAGCACTTGCCTAGCATGGGTGAGGCACTGGGTTTGATCCTCAGCACCACATAAACATAAATAAATAAAATAAAAGTATTGTGTTCATTTACAACTAAAACACATTTTTGGAAAAATGAAAAAAAGTTAAATTTGACTTCATCAAAATTAAAAATATTTGTGCTTTAAAGTAACTATCAAGTAAGTAAAAATATAACCCAGAAAATAAAAGCCAATGTTTTCAAAATCAAATATTTGATAAGGATCTCTTTCAAATCAAGAAAACATAAGGAACTTAAAACCCAACACTAAGAGAAGAATAGCCCAACTTTAACTTTGGGGAGGAATCTGCATAGACATTTATCCAAACAAGATATACAAGTGGTCAATAAGCACATGAAAAGATGCTCACTGGGGCTGGGGATGTGGCTCAAGCGCTGGCCTGGCATGCATGCGGCCTGGGTTTGATCCTCAACACCACATACAAACAAAGATGTTGTGTCCGCTGAAAACTAAAAAAAATAAATAAATATTAAAAAAAAAGAAGAAGAAATGATGCTCACTGCCAGTAGTCAGTCGGGAAATGCAAGTCAAAACCCCAAAGAGAAAACATTTCACACCCATTATGATTCCTAGGTTGGAAATCAAAAAGAAAGAGATTAACAAGGAAGGATGCAGAAAAAGTGGAGCCCTCATGCATTGAGAATGGGAATCTAAAATGGTGCAGCTGCTTTGGAGAAGGGTTTAGGAGTTCCTCAAAGAATAAACATGACCCAAAAATTTCCACTCCTAGATATACACCAAAGAGAAATGAAAACATGACCACACAAGAATTTGTATAAGGGGCTGAGGCTGTAGCTCAGTGACAGAGCCCTTGCCTAGCACATGTAAGGCATTGGGTTTGATCCTTAGCACTATATAAAAATAAACAAACAAAATAAAGGCATTCTGTCCATCTACAACTACAAAAATTAAAATAACTTGCATAAGAAAATTTGCATCAACATTATTCATGATAGCCAGAAGGTAGAAACCACCCAAATATCCATCAATTTATGAACAGATAAATAAAATGTGATGTATTTATATATTGCAATAATATTCATTTATATAAAAGAATAATGTGCTGATACCTGCTACAACACAGATGAACCTTGAAATTGCTATGGTCGGTGAAAGAAGTCAGAGATCATATATTACATGATTCTGTTTAAATGAAATGTTCACAATAGGCATTTCTATAGATATATAAGTTATTTCAGTGGCTTCTGGGAGTGGGGGTAAGGAACTATGGGGAAAAAAAGCAGGTGACTACTAATGAGTATGCGGTTTCTTTTTGGGATAATGGGCATATTCAAAACCTAGATTGTGATGGTTGCACAACTTTATGATAATATTAAAAACCATTGAATTCTCATTTTAAATAGGTTAAATGTATTGGAACATAAATTATCTCAATAAAAACCTTTTTAAAAAATAGGCTCATAGACTGGGGATGGAGCTCAGTGGCAGAGCACTTACTTAGCATGCATTGCGTTTGATTCTCAGTACAAAAAAAAAAAAATCAGGGCTCAGGTACAACTAAATTGAGATTCCATTTCTCCCACTTGCCCACTTGCCCTCTTGCTAACAAAACGTTTTTCTACACCCCCCCAGTAGGAATAGCTCTCATTTGCTTTTCAGATAATTGCTTTTCAGATGATGCCAAAAAATTATCTGTAAACAGAGCAGATATCCCTCAACAGGGTTGCTGGCTCATAATTATCCAGAGAGAATGCACACAGATAAATTTCAAAAAGTCTCCTTGTGGGGCTGGGGTTGTGGTTCAGCTGCAGAGTGCTCACCTAGCACTGGGCTAGATCCTCAGCACCACATAAAAATAAATAAATAAAATAAATGTATTGTGTCCAACTACAGCTAACAAAATTTTAAAAAAAAAAGTCTCCTTGTTGCTAAAAGTCTCCTTTCACAGCATCTGCCTGGTTAATAGGTAATTGTTATGCTAACTGTTATGCCTGTGGTGGTGGGGATCATCCCAGGGCCTCACAGAAGCTAAGCACATGCTCTACCAATTACAACCCTAGCACTACAGCTAATTTCTTCAATGATAGAGGTTACAATATCATTAATTTATATTTGAAAGAATATCAGAAGATATTCTGACTTTTTAAAAGTAAATCACTATATTAAAATGTTATTGTATTTGCCATCTAGGGTACCTTAGAAGGCTAAAATTCAACTATTTTACATGCTCAGACTTCACTAGGAGTGTAAAATGCTCCTTTTCAATTTGCCATTAGCCTTTGGCTTTTTCATTAAAATGTGGGGTTCTTTTAGAAAATTGTATCACACATTGAAAATTACAGAGCTATTTAAATAAAGGAGTTGATTGGAAGAAAAATAGAGGCTACTTAATATTTCTGAGGAAAGAATTAGATGGGAAAGGATTCATCTGCAGCATGAACTTAAACCACATGTGACTAAAGTACAGATTTTTCATATCTATAGGAAGGATTAGCTAACATTGAGGTTGTACAGCTTCCCTATTTGGAGAGCTTTAAACATAGACCCCATCTTCATCCTCAGGCGTAGATTAACTTGGTTCCAAATTCTCAGCAACTGAACATGAGTGAAAGTGAACTCTCAACCAATCTGAGAGCACAAATATTTGAAGAACAAACCATAGAAATTATTTGTTTTGGAGCACTGCCTTCTACTTTGTGCTCTCCTCCTTCCCAGGAAAAAAAAATGTTGCTTTGGGGATGTGCCATTGGTCAACCACAAGTCTTCACTGATGGGGCACAAATATGGCTTCTGATTGATTCCTTCTCTGTCTATCCTGTATTCATTTATCCATATTCCAAATGCATGTATAAGGCTGATGACTTCCAAGTCCATATCTCCAGCCCAGACCTCTTCCTTGAATTCTAGACTCTTGTGTGGAACTGCATACTTGTCATCTCCACATGAATATCTATGTAATAAAGACCACAAGTTAAGGGCTGGGGATGTGGCTCAAGCAGTAGTGCGCTCGCCTGGCATCGAACCCGGGTTCGATCCTCAGCACCACATACAAACAAAGATATTGTGTCCACCGAAAACTAAAAATAAATAAATTTTTTTAAAAAAGACCACAAGTTGAAAGGTCCTAAACTACACTTCAGGTCCTCATGTTCATGATTTTCCTCATGAACATGCTCCTCTTGCAGGCACCCCCAAATCTACTAATGAATTTCTGCCATCTGCTTGCTCCATCCAAATATCTTAGCATTGGTTTTTATTCTTCTTCTTTCTCTCCTACCAAACAATTATCAAATTCTTGTGGCTCTGTCTTCAAAATATATGCAGTATCTGATCACTGCACATCACCTCCAAAACCACCTCTCTGGCTCCAGCTATCATCATGGATCCTAAGAGCCACCTCATTGATCTCTGTGCTTCCATCTTTATATCACCATTAGCCTATTCTCCATACAGCATCCAGGGCATCTTCTTGAAACAGAAGTCACTACTTTGTTCAAAACTTTCCCATGGCTTCTTTATCCAATTCATGGTAAAAGCCTAATTCCTTACCAATCCCTATATGATCCAAACACTTTTATATTGGTTTTATGGGAAGGAAGGTTCTGGGACTCTAGACTTCTTGGGAGAAAACTCTTTGCAAAGTGACCTGGCAACAAATGAAAGAAGCCCTGGCCCTGTGGGCAATCAGAAGTGCCTTCTCCTTATGGGGATAGCCCCTGCTTCAGCCTTGGAGCTTGCTAGAGAAGACTCCAACCAGGGAAAGGGACATTTCTTTTCAATCTGGGGCCATGTTCTAAGAATGCACCAGAATTTACTGATAGATACTGAACACAGTTAATCTGTTTTATAAAGAAGTAAAAGATCACAATTTCACATGCTATAATATCTTAATATTACAAAGATTTTACTGATAACTTGTTTAAGAGCATCAACCCTCCAGAACAAAGCCAAGAACTAGGAAGAAAATAAAAAGTTTTTATGCCATCAGCATAGATATCAGAGTCTATGGACTAAAATCACATGTGGTAGTAGAAGTAAACTCTCTTAAGATCTTTTCACATTTGGGGGGGGGGGGTACTGGGGATTGAACCCAGGGAAACTTAACCACTGAGACACACACCCAGCCCATTTTTTTTGTATTTTATTTAGAGACAGGGTATCATTAAATTGCTTAGGGCCTTGTAAATACTGATGCTGGCCTGCCTCAGCCTCCCAAGCCACTGGGATTATGGGTATGAGCCACTGTGCCTGACTACTAACAATCCATTTACTCAAATTTTTCAGACAATTCTAACAAGTTTGCTTATCTTGTTCCCCTAATACATCAAAAGGAGCAATGGAGGTGGGAGCATACAACATGAGGCAATAACAGTTGGTTGGTATGAACAGGTAAAACAAAAGCAGCAAGAAATGAGAGCTAACAGAGAAGGAATAAGTGAAAAAAAATAGAAAAAAAAATAAGTATTACAGATTAAAAGGCAGAACAATCTGTGTCCATTTAACATAGGGACAAAGAGCTCTCCCCTGAAGCCTGTGGGTAGTACTGTATAATGTGCATTAAAACAACTAATACTATTGTAAAGACAATCTGAGTCATCAAAAAGGGTATGATTATTGACAGGTTCAGGAGCTAGGAAGGTAAACAGTGTCTTTGAAAAGCTTTCAGAGATTTTGAAGAGAAAGAAAACCAGGCATTAAAACTACTGAACTTCAATTACCCAGAAAAATCAGTTATGTAGAACAGTCAATATAATGTGGCCTGATAAATGACCCATTGTCACTGGAATACATTTTTATACTATACTGGATATGCACTGAATAGTTAAATACCATTGTGATTTAGAGATCTAAACATGTCTGAATGAGATAAAATCTGATGAAACAAAATTTTTAGTACTGGGGATATAGCTCAGTTGGTAGAATACTTGCCTTGCATGCACAAGGCCCTGGGTACAATCACCAGCACCAGAAAAAAAAAAATTTAGTGACCAGGTTTTCACAACTACTTCTGATTTTTCTGAGGTTAAGTTAGATAAATATGCTACTACATAGCCCATACATAAGTAGGTTTAAGGAAAAAACTCCAGTGCTACAAGTTGCTTAAAGGATCCCATAGATGACAGTAAGAAATAAGATTCACCTCTTACTTCTTCCCAGCTCCAGACCTGTTGATCAGTACTACCTGAAATAACACACTCAAAATTGGACCCCAGGGCTGGATGTAGCTCAGTGGTAAAGTACATGCTTAACAATTGCAAAGCCCTGGGTTCTATCTTCAACACCACAAAAAATAAAAAGAATAAAGTAAATTGAATCCCAAACATGCTTTCCCTCCTTCCTTTCCCTTTTGTAATGGGAATATTTGTAAAAGCATGATGTCCCATCATGTACAGTCACTGTTGACCACTGTGCACTTTGTGCATATACTGTACAGCCCTAGCCAGGGTATCATTTATGGTGTACTGTATATAAATAGAGCCTCTAAAAATGTAAGTCAAGGGCTGGGGATGTGGCTCAAGCAGTAGTGTGCTCGCCTGGCGTGCGCGGGGCACTGGGTTCGATCCTCAATACCACATAAAAATAAAAAATAAAGATATTGTGTCCACCTAAAACTAAAAAATAAATATTTTTTTAAAAATGTAAGTCAAAACTACACCGAGAGGCTGGGATTGTAGCTCAGTGGTAGAGCACTTGCCTAGCACATGTGAAGCACTGGTTTCAATTCTCAACACCACATAAATACATACATAAAACAAAGATATTGTGTCCATCTACAAATTTAAAAAATAACAAAAAATCTACACCAAGATTTTGTCTCACTCCAGTTAGAATGACAGTTATCAAGAATATGAGTAATAGGGGCTGGGGATGTGGCTCAAGCGGTAGCGTTTTCGCCTGGCATGCGTGTGGCCCGGGTTCGATCCTCAGCACCACATACAAACAAAGATGTTGTGTCCGCTGAAAACTAAAAAATAAATATTAAAATTCTCTCTCTCTCTCTCTCTCTCTCTCTCTCTCTCTCTCTCTCTCTCTCTCTTAAAAAAAAAAGAATATGAGTAATAGGCCAGGTGCAGCAGTGCACCCCTGTAATCCCAGTGGCTCTGGAGGCTGAGACAGGAGGATTGGGAGTTCAAAAGCAGCCTCAGCTAAAGCTAGGCACTAAACAACTCAGTGAGACCCTGTCTCTAAATAAAATACAAAATAGGGCTGGGGATGTGGCTCAGTGGTTGAGTGCCCCTGAGTTCAATCCTTGGTAAACCCCCCCAAAAAAATACAAATAATAGGCCAGGCATGGTGGCACATGCCTATAATCTCAGCACCTAAGGGAGGTTGAGGCAGGAGGATTGGGAATTCAAACCCAGTCTCAGCAACTTAGTGAGGCCCTAAGTAATTCAGTGAGATCTGTCTCTAAATAAAATACAAAAGGGCTAGGGATGTGGCTCAATGGTTAAGGGTCCCTGGGTTCAATACCCAGTATCAAAAAAAGAAAGAATACAAATACAAATAGCAAATATAATAAATGCTGGAGAAGAACTGCAGAAAAAAATGAACACTTTTACACTGTTGGTGGGATTGTCAATTAATACAACCACTATGGAAATCAGCATCAAGATCCTGCAAGGACTAGGAATGAAACCACCATATGACCCATCTATCCCATTCCTTGGTATTTATTCTAAAGAATAAAAGCCGTGCTATAGTGATACATGCATACCCATGTTTATCACGTGTAATTCACAGCACTCAAATTATGGAACCAGTCTAGGTGTCCATCAATGCATGAATTAATAAAGAAAATGTGGTATATATACACAATGGAGTTGTATTCAGCCTTAAAGAAAAAATTATGTCATTTGCAGGAAAATGGATGGAACCTCAGAGCATTATGTCAAGTGAAGTAAGCCAAACTCAGTAAGTCAAGGGTCACATGTTTTCTCTCATGTGTGGAAGCTAGAAAGAAAAAAGGGGGAAAAAACGTTTGGGAAATTCTCATGAAAATAAAAGGAAACCCAGTAAAATAGAGGAAGAGAACAAGGGGAAGAGAGAAGAGGAGAAAACAGGGCTATACTGGAGAATGTAATTGACCAAAATATACTATTATATAGTATGCATATACAAATATGTAATAAACATACTATTATGTATAATTATAATGCACTAATTAAAAAATGCTCACCAAAAGTAAATACATACATGGAGCCCCAAAGAATTCTGCAGCACACAACCCACACAACCATCCACAGCAGCCTTGATCTATTCTCCTGCTTAAACATGCTAACATGGGGGCTGGGGCAGTGGCTCAGTGGTAGTCCACTTGTCTGGCATGTGTGAGGCACTGACTTCGATTCTCAGCACCACATATAAACAAATAAAATAAAGATCTATAAACAACTATATATATATAAACTATGCCAACATATTCCCCTGTCCTGGAAATAAGGGAAAACTCTTTAACATGTTTTGCAAGGCCCTGCTTGATATGGCCCCTGCCTACCTCTCCAAATTTATTTCTCTCCTCTACCTTCCATACCTTATACTTCCATAATTTTATACAGTTTTTGTTGTTGTTTTGTTTTGTGGTACTGGAGATTTAACCCAGGGGTGCTCTACCACTGAGCAATACCCGCAGTCCTTTCTTTTTTATTATTTTGAGACAGTGTCTTGTTAAGTTGCTCAGGCTGGTCTCAAATTTGCCATGTTTCTGCCTCAGCCTTCCAGAGTCACTAGGATTACAGACATGCATCACCACATCCAGCTTTTTTTCTTTTTCTTTCTTTTCTTTTCTTTCTTTTTTTTTTTTTAAAGATAGGGTCTTTCTGTTGCCCAGGCTGGTTTCAAACTCATGGGCCCAAATGATACTTTTGCCACAAACTTCCTTCCAAGTAGCTGGGACTACAGGTGAGTGGCACTATGCCCAGCTCCAACTATTTTAAAAGCACCTACAGGTCAGGGGTTCGGGGATAAAGAAAAATAAATAAATAAATGCACCTACAATTCCCCAAATCTACTTATACTCTCCCCTTTCTGCTTGTCTTTGCACATCTTATTTCCTTTGCTAGAATATCCGTGTCCCCATCCCTTGCCCATCTGGAACTTTGTATGCATCCCTCAAGTCTGGACTCAGGCCAGGCATCCCTGTCTCCATGAAGTCTTCTCCTCTCCCTAAGCAAAGCTAATCATTCCTTCATAGCTGAAGTGATTTTTCAGAACTTTCTTTGCCACAATGAAAAGCTTTGTAAACATATTTGATATATAAATATTTTAAAATTTAAAGTTATAGCACATATTATAGTTTCCCATTTAAAGTTATAGTACAAACCAGGCACAGTGGCACATGCCTGTAGTCCCAGCTACTTGGGAGGCTGAGGCAAGAGGATCATCTAAGCATAGGAATTCAACACCAACCTGGACAACATAAAGAGATGATACCTCAAGAATAAACAAAATAACTTATGTACTAAAGTACTACTCAGGTGGGTACAATACCTTCATTAGGGCATGTTGGGAGGTAGAGGTTATGGCTGCAAATGCTGAAAGACAAAAGCACTGCCAGCCCATGCAAAAGCACAACACAGCAACTGGTGTAATTTAGGTGCCATGATGCACTGAAATGACACTGACAGGAAGGAGCCTGATAATATGCAGGAAGCATCAAAAGTTCACAAAGAAGAAACATCACACAACTCTAAAAATGGAGAAATCAGCAAACCAGCGGCAGTAGAAACGTCAGCTTGTGCCAGATGCAGTGGCACGTGCCTGTAATCCCAGCAACTAGGGAAGCTAAGGCAGGAAGATTGCAAATTTGTGGTCAGCCTCAGCAACTGAGTAAGACCTTGTCTCAAATAAATAAATAAAAAGGACTGGGGATGTAGCTCAGTGGTAAAGTGCCCCTAGGATCAATCCCCAGCACCCTCCCCCACCAAAAAAAAGGAAATGCCAACTTGTTTTTCAGTTTTGTGATTAAACATACATTTCTCCCATGAAAATGGCTTTTAGCTTTTGGGATGATGCAGGCAATAAATGAAAAGAAGATATAAAGTATTTTCCACTCCAGTGCACAGAAAGTGTTAGTGAAGTTCTTTTGTAGCCTGTGAAAACCATTTAAATTGTTCTGAAGGAGTTTGTGCCCCTAACCTTGCTCCCCTTAATGATTTATTATTACATACAGAAAATACCATTAACTACCTTAAAAAAAAAAAAACAGGCATAATAATTCTTGGACAAAGCCTTGAACTGTTTCCATGCTTTGACTAAAGAGATTTGCATGAATAGACTTTAATAAGGGGTGATATTTGGGACATATGGTGTGACTACGTGATTTGGGAAAACCTGCTACCATGTCTATTTTTTTTTTTTTAATATTCTTTAGTTGTGAACAGAGCTGTCTTCTATTTATTTATATGCGATGCTGAGAATCAAACCTAGTGCCTCACACATGCCAGGCAAGCACTCTACACTGAGCCACCACTCCAGCCCCCCAAGTCTATTTTTGGAATACCAAAACTTCCACTGCAAGGCATTGCACATGATAAGCTAAAGCTACCAAGGGAGCGCAGGAAGGCATGTCCATCAATTGTAGCACCTTGCAAATGTCCCCCACCCCAAGCCAATCAGAATGGTTCCATATGAACTTCTGGAAGCCACTGCTCCAGCCCTCCGTACCTTTGCAGCCATACCAATCCCAAAGCTGGGCAACTCTAGTTTGGTCAATGGTGTGAACAAGGAGTTCATTCTTACACCACTCTTGCCCCTTAACCAAACCGCAGTAGCGGCAGTGAAGGTTTTGTGAGTCCGTAGCTTTGGTTTTGTTTGTCCTGAAGGACAAACAAGAGCTTCTGCTTTGGTAGTGAGGACTCCGGGAAGCTCACGGAACAAGCTGGAAGGATGCACTTGTCGGAATGAAATGCCCAAATCTTTTGGCAGCAGTTGTTTCCCTACAACTCCTCAACCTGCAGTTCCAGTGGTTTCAGAATCTGGGCCCCCTTTTCACTTGGTTTCCCATAATACACGTGTTTTTTGGTGTGTGTGTGTGTGTGTGTGTGTGTTTAATAGCTTTTCCGCCTTCAAGGAATATTACAAGGGAAGCGCACTCTCAGGGCGCTGGGTTCTGGTGTGCCGGATGCGGAGCTGGAAGACAAGATTTATTCCTACCTCTGAGATGCGAGTGAGAAGCGGATACCAAGACCTGAATCAACCGCAAAGACAGTCCCACATCGCCTCTGGCCTTTCTCACGGTCCGCCTGCGGGGTCCTAGCTGAGACCAGACCTGCACGCCCGCAGCGCGGCGGCTGGCCAGAGGGACAGAGAACGATGGCTCAGCGAGCCCGGAGATGGGAAAGCGACTGCAGTGGGGATTTGCACGCGTGCCTGGTGTGGAGCGAAGACAAAGTGCTTTCTCCATGAGCAGGATGGGGAGGGAGCGGGTGAGGAGTGGAGCAAGCGAGGGAGGAGCCCGAGGCCGCCGCCGGGCGGGGAGTGTTAGGAAGGACAGGGCTTACCTGCGACGAAAACCGCTTGCAGGAGGCAGAGATAGCTCTTGCCATACTTCTCCTCAATTCTCACGCGCTGCAGGGCCATGGCCATGTCCACGTCCACCTGCAGCGGGACAGTCTGCGCTATCTGCATGAAAGTGTAGCCGACCGGGTTCCGCCGGAGGCCTGGAGTCCATAGCGCCGAGGCGGCAGCTTGGGGCAAGTGCCTGACCGCGGGCGCTGGCAAAATCAGGTGGGGCCG
Source organism: Marmota flaviventris (assembly GCF_047511675.1). NCBI lineage: Eukaryota > Metazoa > Chordata > Mammalia > Rodentia > Sciuridae > Marmota > Marmota flaviventris. The sequence goes on from NC_092518.1 coordinate 121,370,522, forward strand.
GGACCCTGCAGCCGCCATCCTCACGCGGGAGTCCCGGGCGGGCGCCGCTGCCCCAGCCCCCCAGTTTCCGAGCTCCGCCTGGAGCGCCGCCTTTGCGCCCCCGGGTCGCTCAGAGCGCCGCGCCGCCGCCGCCAGCGGCCTGCCGGAGCCCCCTCGCAGGAGCTGTGGGGCCAGCGGCCTGAGAGTGCAGCGCTCCGGGAGCCCAGGAACTTCCTCGGAGTTCGGTGAGCCCGCCCAGCGCTTCGGCCGCAGTCACCGCGAAGGCAACTGTTTCTGGGAGCGTACCCACGCCCCCGCTTAGCTTCGCGGAGGATGAGCTGAGGCGGGAGATGCGGAGGAGGGATGCTAGGAGCCAACAGGGAGAACCCCCGCGGAGACGCCCATTGTCAGGGGAGGGAAGGCCGGGCTAAGCTAGCGCACGTGGTGGGAGGAGACGGCCCGGCCTCGCACTCCCATGGCAACTCGTGCAAGTCTTGGTGGTTCCTTAGCATCCCAGCCGGTGCTGGCCAAGGCAGAGCTCCGCGGCGCGGGGGGTTTGCACAGTAAGGGCGCAGGCAGGTGGCCCTGTCAGGGCTGCCGTCTTTGAAGGCGCCAAGAGGAGAGGAGCCCGGGACAGTCTGAAAGAGCTGTGGCCAAAGCCGGAATGTGCCCTCCCTAACCCCGCCCCCACCAGCGCGCGCGCGCACTCCGCTCTCCGGCTGGGGGCTACAGAGCCCAGCGCCCTCCACATCCCTGATTCCCAAACACTGGGGTCTTAAGAAGCGCCAAGTAACACACACCTGGACTGCCATCTCTTGTGGGCTTGGAACTCTTGACGCGCTTTAGAGAGAGCACAAAAAAGCGGGAAGAGGAGGCGACCACTTAAAAAAAGCCAAATGGGAAAAGATGGGCGCCAGAGCCCTCTCCTCTCCCTGAGCCTAGAGTTCCCCTGGGCCTGGAAGGGAGGGATGGTGGAGGACCTACAGAAACCCAAGACACAGTAGCTGACTGAGAGGTCTGGGGTGTCACTGTAAAAACTAAGTCAGCAATTCGGTCAAACCTTAGGATTCGCCCCAATTTTATTCCAATGCTGGAAGCCCTTGTGGGAATTACAAATGCCACTCTTCTCTTTAATCCTTATTCTTTCCAAAATTTTCTGGCAGGAGAGTGGACTGATATTATATAGGCCAATCATTCGAATTGGATCTCTTAAACACTCTATGGAGGATCACTGATTTATACCTGAAAGAAAGTGAATGCAGCCAAATAAAAAAGATACAGTGAGTGGAGGAGGAAACACACATACATGCATACACACTCACACATAGACACACCTTTAAGTTGTCTAAATGTGTTAACAGGCAGAATGTTTGCAGGAACCTCTCTTGAATATGTGTGCAGTATAGAGGAAGCAGCCACTTATTATTTCCCCACTACTATGGATAGGATGATGTTAATTTTCTTTTACTAAAGCTACTGTTGTAAAAATAGTTAAAAATAAATAAGATACAAATGAGTATAGGAGGATATTATTATAATCTTGGGATGGGAAAGCCATTTCTTAGTGTAACTTTTAAAAAAACTATGAAATTGATATACATGTGGGAAAAATGCCCTGCTGCATTTTCAAGTGAAAGAAAGTAGGTTCTAAACAACATTTATAGTTTTGATCCCACTTTTTATCTTCTGTTCATGTGTATTGCATAGAAAATGTTTGGGAAAGATACACACTTCTAACACTGTGTTCCTTTTTGCAGTGAGCAATTTTTGCTTTTTAACTTTAAAAAAATAGTTGTAGGTGGACACACAACATATTTATTTCATTTTTTTTTAATGTGGTGCTGAGGATGGAACCCAGTGCCTCATGCGTGATAGGCAAGTGTTCTACCACTGACCCACAACCTCAGCCCTGTTTTTTAACTTTTTTTAAGAAGAATAAAACAAGTAGAAAATAAGTTTAAATGTAGAAAGTTATTAGAAAATTAACAACATATTTTTTCCAAATATAAAATAATACAAAAATCAAAAAGGAAAAGATTAATAAAATCAGAAAATTTAAAACTTCTAGGTTGGTATCTTCACAGTTTTGAAGGCTGGAAGAGGGACACCTCCCTACCCTATGATACAATTGATACATAAGAAGGAATTAATGAATGACAATAAATTGATAAAATATCAGTTTAGTTGACCAACAAATAAAGGCCTAGTATGTGGCTCAATATATATCTCCTGTATGCTCAGTAGAATATCTTAAAGTGTCACTATTTTTACATGAGAAGACTTCTAAGAAAAATTACACAAAAGTTGGAAAAAGGCAAAGACTATTGCACATTTTTGTGATTTTAATAAATCTGGTGCCATATTGGAGCATCATCCAACAAATATTCCCAAGGATTACCTAATTTTCTAGAAAAATGCAACTTTGTATATGGTAACTAACATTTATTATTAATTAGGGCACAAATGGTGCAGACTCATACCTTAGCTTGAGAAGGATTGATAACCTAGAAATAATTTTGTTCAACAGAAATGCAAATCATTTTTCTCCAGTAGAAAAGATAGCACTAGTACAGTTATTGCCCTATATGATATTCACCCACTTTTATATGTCACTTGGCAGTTTAATTACAATATTCATTTCCCAGCAAACTAAATATATATTTCTAAATGTCTTCAATAAATGTTTTGAATACTCTGAACTAGCTTTACCATCCTTCCTTCCTGAGTTAAATAAGTCTTTTTTTCATACAAATATGCACTGTATGCCTGTATGTGGTTCATGTTTATTAAAATCACATTTTTACAAGAATTGGAAGGAGTAAAACTTCTGTATAGGAAAAAATTATAAAATCAAATCACAAATAGACATTTATTTGCAAAGATAGTTGGTGATCAAAAGAATAATATCATTCCAAGAATCCAGATAAATCAAAACAACCTTGAGAAAGAATAAAGTCATAGGACTCACTTCCCAATTTCAAAACTTAACAAAGTTGCAATAATCTGATCAGTGTGATACTGAGTAAGAAGATATACTTATAGATCAATGGGATCAAATTGAGAGCCCAGAAACAAACACCTCCATCTAAGATAAATTATTTCTGACCAGAGTGCCAAGACAATTAAATAGAAAAAGAATAGTCTTTTCAAAAAATGATGCTGGCACAACTGGATATCTACGTGTAGAAGAAAACAGGCATGGGTCTTCTTGGTATTGGAATAGGCAGTGGTTTCTTAGATATCACACCAAAAGTACAGTCAACAAAAGAAAAATAGATAAACTAGATATCATCACATTTTTTAAATGTACTTCAAAGGACCCACTGAATGGGAGAAAATATTTAGAAATCATATAGCTGATAAGAGTCTTATATCAAGAATAAATATATAAAGAACTCTTACAACTCTATATTATACTCCCATGGTGCATGCCTATAATACCAGTGATTTAAAAAGCTGAAGCAAGAGGACCACAAGTTAAAGGTCAGCCTCAGCAATTTAGTGAGGCTCTAAGCAACTCAGTGAAACCCTGTCCCAAAATAAAATGTAAAAAACAGGACTGAGGATGTGGCTCAGCAGTTAAGTACCTCTGTACCCACTCCCTAAAACAAAACCCTCTAAATTATAAGGAAACCAAATTATAAAATGAATAAAAAGTCTGGATAGGCAACAATACATGCAAATGGCCAATGAGTACATGGAAAACTGTCCACCATCATCAATACCATCATGAGATACACTTCATATCACTACAATGGCCACAATCAAATCATGGACAACAAAGTTAGGTATCGTATAGATGCCTGTAATCCCAGTGACTCAGTAGGTTGAGGCAGGAGGATGGCCAGTTCAAAGCCAGCCTCAGGAACTTAGCAAGACCCTGTCTTAAAATAATTTTAAAAATGATTGGGGGTGTTTCTCAGTGGTAGAGCACCCCTGGGTTCTATATATATATAAAGATTCTTAATATGTAATGAGTAAGAAAATGCAATGGAAATGGTCAAAAGATCAGAACAGATAACTCTCAGGAGAAAATATGCAAAAATTTAATTTTATATATAACTCTTTTTTTTTTAGATTTATTCTTGAATTCTAATTTCTTCCTTTCTTTTTTTTTTTTTTTTTAGGTGGTGCTAGGAATTGAACCCAGAGCCTTGTGCATGCCAGGCAAGCATTCTACCAACTGAGCTATATCCCCAGCCCTTATATATAACTCTTTACCTCCAATAATTATAAAAAGTAAAAACCCCTGCCATGCATAGTGGCACATGCCTATATTTCCAACAACTCAGGAAGTTGAGGCAAGAGGATCACAAGTTCAAAGTCAGCCTCAGGTCTTAGAGAGACCCTGTCTCAAAATAAAAATTAAAAACGGGCCAGGGCTGTAGCTCAGTGGCAGAGCGCTTACCTCACACATGCAAAGCCTTGGGTTTTGTCCTCAGCACCACATAAAAATAAATAAATAAAATAAAGGCATGCTGCCCATCTACAACTTAAAAAAAAAATTAAAAAGAACTGGGGATGTAGCTCAGTGATAGAGCACCCATGGGTTCAATCCCCAGTGAGAGAGAGAGAGAGAGAGAGAGAGAGAGAGAGAGAGGTGTGCACTGAGGTACTGGGGATGTAGATAAGTAGTAGAGCACTTGCCTAGCATGTGTGAGGCCCTAGATTCAATTCCCTGCCCTGTAAAACAATAAAAACAAAAATCAAATTAAAGAGTATATTAAGTTTCACATTTTATTAGGTTCCCTGCCATGTGCATAGGGGACATCTGTCACTTTTATCCACCTAGTTAACATTGTATTCCTACAGGCAACCTCTGTGCTCACACTAAATCCATGTGATGTAGGACACACTGCCAGCAAACCCTTGCTACAGGGTTGGAAGGTGGCCCAGGCCCAGTACATCAGTACATTCGGTCTCCTTGGCTATTGTGATAGGCTTAAATCAATGAGATATAATCCCATGACTTTCTGAATCCAAGAAAAGGTAAAAATTCTCTTCAATGGATTGTTAGTGATAAGAGAGTATTAAGCCTGAGACTGTAAAGATGGCCTCATTCTTAAAACAAATATGATGGAAAAAGAGCTGACATAGAAAGAGAAAGATTCCTAATGACATTATTTGCATATCTGGATCCAGCCATGCCTGAAGAAATATCCACCACCTAGATTTTTCAGTTATATAGATCAATACATTTTCTTTTGTGCTTGGGGTTCTATCATTTGCAACCAAAAGAATCCCAACAAAAAAATAGAATCTCATTTAATTCCAGATTGGCATCATGGAATCTTCCAGATATATTTATAAATCCTGAAAAACATATTTGGCCATGTTGACACTCCAAGCTAAGTATACCCAGAGAGGTTGATAAACTAATTGGTCATATCAATCCCTGATATTCCCTTCTCAGAAAATTCCTCCGAAACCATATTGTCCTTTGTTTACATTTTGAAACATTTTCTATTTGTTGCTATCTTAAAGTCCAAAATGTTGCTTTTTGAGGAAAACATTGTTTCATAGGTAAATATTTCGATTTCTGTTGTTTATTAAAAGAAACACCTCCTTCAACATTTGCTCTGTTCTGATGGCAAAATACTTTATTCCCAATGCAAACCAGGCATGTAAGTGTATGCCTATAATCCCAGTGACTCAGGAGGCTGACCCAGGAGGATCACAAATTCAAGACCATCCTTGGAAACTTAGGGAGACCCTGTCTCAAAAAAGAAAAAAGAAAGCTGGGGATGTAGCTGAGAGATTAAGTGCCCCTTGGTTCCATCCCCAGAAATTAAAACAATGATAAAGAATATTTCCAATGCAATTACACTTGTAAAAGAAACAAATGCTTCTTCCAAAAATGTTGACATTCCTTTTATGAAATGCTTTGAGTGCTTGATCAACCCATAATAATATATTGGAAATGTAAATATTAACTGCTTGAGGTAAAATTGAGTCTAGAGTAGAAATTTAAAGTCAAAACTTTGCAACTCTTTAATTTTTAGCTAGGATTGCCTCTTTCCACATTAGCCATGAAAGTTTAAGCCTAAACAATGAAATGGAAATTGGAGATTTACAGGTAAATTTCTATACTACACAATAAAATATTTACAAAGCTAAACTGGAATTCAAGACTGTCACCTAAAAACAATTTAATTTAGAAAAATGTCTCACCAGACTGGTTAGAGGTTAAGTGAGCATAAAAGAAGCATAGATAATAGACACAAGCGAAATTCCCTCATTGTACATAATATCTGGAAATCTCTCTCTCTCTCTCTCTCTCTCTCTCTCTCTCTCTATATATATATATATATATATATATATATATATATATATATATATATATATAATCTTTGGTAATAATGACCAATAAAAAATGTACTTAGCTTGTAAAACACATTTTTTTAATTTCTGTAAAGCCAAATTAAAAGAATAAAGTTTTTACAACATTAGCCAGTGACATCTTAATTTGATAGTTATTAATACTGATAATAGCAAAATGAACAAGTGAACCGTATTCATGTGCATAAAACATATAAGCATTTTTTATCTGTCCTTTCATTTTATCCTCCGCAAAAACCTACAAGGGAGGCTGAGTTTATTTATTCTCAATTTCCAAGCAAGGAGACAGGTTTTGAGAGGTTGAGAGAGTTGTTCAAGTTTATGCTGTTAGTCTGTAGCATAACTAGAACTTGACTGTAAATTGACTAACTCTAATCTTTTTTTTTAAAGAGAGAGAGAGAGAGAGAGAGAGAGAGAGAGAGAGAGAGAATTTTTTTAATATTTATTTTTCAGTTTTTGGTGGACACAAAATCTTTATTTTATTTTATGTGGTTCTGAGGTTTGAACCCAGCGCCCCGCGCATGCGCTACCGCTTGAGCCACATCCCCAGCCCAACTAACTGTAATCTTAATTGTTTTTTGTTTGTTTGCTTTCTGTTTGGTGCTGGGGATTGAGCCCAGGACCTCACACATGCTGAGTGCATGTACTAACAATGAGATATACCCCTAGCCCATTAGCATTTTTAAATATTTTTTAATTGTAGGAGGACACAATACTTTTATTTGATTTATTTGTTTGTTTGTTTTTATGCAGTGCTGAGGATCAACACAGTGCCTCACTTATGCCAGGCAAGCACTTTACCACCGAGCTACAATCTCAGCCCCCACTAGCATTTTTGAAGTGAAAACAACCACACCAATGTATTGTGCTGAAGGAATATTATGCCAAACCAAAATTCTATAATTTTCAGACCTCTACTGTCTTAAAGGAACCTTAGTGCTCATAAAGTCTAGGGTCTCAATCCATAAAGAAATTCAACTCTTAGCAATTATAAATTGTAAGAATTCTAGTATTCTAGAATACCACACTTTTTTGAAGTAAAAGCTTTAAAAAAAAAAAAAACTATTTTTTTAGCTGTTGATAGATCTTTATTTTATTTATTTATATGTGGTGCTGAGAATCAAACCCAGTGCCTCACACATGCCAGGCAAGTGCACTACTGTTAAGCCCAACCCCAGCCCAAATAATAGTTTTTTTGAGATATAATTCATATACCATATAATTCTCCCATTAAAAGTGTACATTGCAGGGCTGGGACTGTAGCTTAGTTGGCAGAGTGATAGCCTAGCATGTAGGGCACTGGATTTGATCCTCAGCACCACATAAAAATAATGTGCCCATCTACTATAAAAAATATTGAAAAAAAGTGTACAATTCAATGGTTTTAGTATATTCACAGAGATGCAAAACCATTGCAATCTAATTTTAGAACAAGTCTACCCTCAAAAGAAACCTATACCGTTCAACCATCATCTTCCAAATTTCCCATCACCACCAGTCCCAGGCAACTACTAATCTGCATTCTTTCTCAATGGATTTGCCTATTGTGAGCATTTTGAATAAATAGAATCATTCAATATGTGGCCTTTGTGTCTTGCTTCTTTCACTTAAATCATGTTTGTTTGTTTTTTTTTAAGTCTCTCTGTGTTCAGTAGAGATGCATTCTTTTTTTTTTTTTTAGTTGTTGGTAAACTTTCATTTTATTTATTTACATATGGTGCTGAGAATTGAACCCAGTGCCTCACTCACACCAGGCAAGTGTGCCACCGTTGAGCCCCAGCCCCAGCCCCAGCCCCTAAATCATGTTTTTAAAGCTCATTAAAAGGCAGGGGATATAGCTCAGTGGTAGAGTGCTTGCCTAGCATATGGTAAGGCCCTGGGTTCAACCCTCAGTACCACAAACTAAAAATAAAAAGGTTCATAAGGTTTGTGGCATGTATCAGTACTTAATTTATTTTATGGCTGAATAATATTTCATTGTATGTATATATCACATTTAGTTTATCTGTTAGTTATATAAATATTGAAACCATGATAATTTTTTTTTTGTACCAGGGATTGAACTCAGGGGCACTCAACCACTGAGCCACATCCCCAGCCCTATTTTGTATTTTATTTAGAGACAGGGTCTAACTGAGTTGCTTAGTGCCTCGCCCTTGCTGAGGCTGGCATTTTACTTACAATCCTCCTGCCGCAGCCTCCCTAACCACGAAACCTTGGTAATTTTAAACTAACAAAATGTTTTTTCCCCCCTAAGGCCACTGTCTTTTCTGTCTTTCTTTTTCTTTTTAAAAATTTTACTTGAGATAGGATCTCACTAAATTGCCCAGGCCAACCTTGAACTCACCATTCTCCCGCCTTGACCTACTGAGTAGAGTAGCTTGGATTACAGGTGTGCACCACCATGCCCTGCTTGAACACTGTTGTTTTTTCTGTGAAATATAATCTTGAGATGTGCACAGAGAATATCCTACATTAAAATTTTAAACCAGAGATACACACATTTCCGTGTGTGTGTACTGGCGATTGAACTCAGGGGCACTCAACCACTGAGCCACATTCCCAGCCCTATTTTGTATTTTATTTAGAAACAGGGTCTGAGTTGCTTAGCACCTCACTTTTGCTAAGGCTGACTTTGAACTCATGATCCTCCTGCCTCAACCTCCTGAGCCACTGGGATGACAGGCATGCACCAATGCATCCAGCTGAGATACACATTTAAAAAATATTTGTGGGCTGGGGTTGTGGCTCAGTGGTAGAGTGCTTGCCTAGCATATATAAGGCACTGGGTTCAATTATCAGCATCACATATAAATAATTAGTTAATAAAGTACATCAACAACTAAATAAAACATGTTTTGGACAATGCTTCCAAGGCCTCTTAGTGTTGTTGAAATGGCCAACAATGGGTTCTGGTGGGGCTGAATATCTTTTTTCTGTTTCCTAGTCATCTGTTCTCTCAGAGTCTATTTGTGCCCTTGGTCTGTTTCCAGAAGTCTCTGATACAGTAAACTTAGAATAGAGTGTGTATTAAATTAAAAGGTGATGAAAATGGATTTGTGATAGGGGAATAACCAGAGGCAAAGGATGGGTGCCTGAGATTCTCATGCCCAATTCCCAGTCCTTTTCTCTCAAAGGCTACCACTTCCTTTCCTATGATTTAAATTTCTTCTGCTTCTTTTCCCTTCTTCATCCAGGTCAGATTTCTTTTCTTAGGATCCTATCCATTCTCCTCTATAATAATTCATTCTATTTAGAACCTTATTTTTCATCTTATCTAGAGGCACTCAAGCCAGAAGGACAGAACAACCTCATCTGAGCCTCCCCAAGGAGGAACAGCATGCAGTATTGGGAAGATGATAACTATATCTCAATTTTAATAGAATACTGATATTTTGATGTGAGTTGACATATCTTTGCATCTGAAGGAGAATTTCACCACTGCTACTAGTATTCAGAATAAGCCATAGAGCCAGAGGTCTTGTGCAAGCTCAAACCTGGATGTTCTGCAATCCAACTGAATCTCAGCCATATGCTCTATCACTGTAGCAGACCCCTCCCTGGTGGCTGTGGCACTCTCAGATGCAAATAAAGACACACCATTCCCCACTTTCTCCCCAACATTTAAACAAGGCTATTTCATGTAAAAAACAAACAAAACAAAACAAAAACAAAAAAACAAACGAACAAACAAACTAGCCTGAATGGTTTGAAATGGCAGGTGAAACACACATTAATTCTAGTTTTTTAAAATATTTATTTTTTAGTTGTAGTTGGACACAATACCTTTATTTTATTTATTTATTTTTATGTGGTGCTGAGGATCGAAGCCAGGGCCTTGCATGTGCTAGGTGAGTGCTCTACCACTGAGCCCCACCCCCAGTGCAGTTCCAGTTTTTTGTTTTTTTTTTTTAATGTATGAATAAATCCACAAGAATAATATTTTGGCAGGTCAAATGTGAATAAAGGCATGATGAGATGTTGAGGAGCCACAGCTTAAGTGGAGTGAGGATGAAGTTCACAAAAAGGGCTATGGACCAAAAGGAGCCAGCATGCCCTGCAGAACCCTGGAAGCCGTGGGATTTTGGCAGGAGGAAGACTTGGCCTTAAACACAGTGACACTGGTTGAAAGATTCTGATGTGGGTGAAATCCCAACTGCATCCACAGCCCTGCCCCTTACAGAAGGACTCCCACACACAGCATCCCCCTACTCTTTGCAAGAGAACAGAAACTCCAGATACTTCTCTAGGGAAGCCAAGAGCCTCCAGGGAAAAACTTCCAAATGCTGGTATTTTTAGGGGACTCCCATCATATGTTTCTGTTCCTCCCCTTTATCATACTAAAGCAAAGGCTTCTGGTTGGCAAGACCCTCCTATGAGCTCCCCTATTAGTGCTTCTGGGGCTTAACTTAAATATGAACAGCCAAATGTTTGAGGTAAGTCACTGTGCTGGTTAATTTTCTGTGTCCACTAGGCTAAGCTGAAGTTATTCAGTCAAACACTAATGTGAATGGTGCTGTGAGATTTTTGAAACCATGCTTAACATCCACAATCAGTTCACTTTAGGCAAAGGAGATTATCTTGAAAACCTGGGTGACCTCATTCAATCAGTTGAAAGGACTTTAATAGCAAAGCTGAAATTTTCATGAGGAAGAAGAAATTCTGCATCTTCTCATGCCTCAGAGTTTCCAGCTTACTGGTGGGCTCTCCATGTACACTTGCCTATCCAGCTCTCACTTCTGTGTAAAGTCCTGTCCCCTTACTCCTGCCTGCTCTGCTTCTCGGAGTGTGCTTTCACTCTCTAGCTCTCTGTGTGCCTCTGTCTCCTGTCTCTCAGTCCATAGATTTTGTATATATGCATAGATAGTTAGTTACATATACATATAGCTCAATGGTTCTATTTCTCTGGTAGAACTGTGACTGACATCAGTTACCAAATGGAAAAGGAGACTGAGACACACAGTGAAAATTTCCTGGCCTCTGCTTGTCTTGACAAACTCATCTCCTACCATTGACCTCCCAGTAGGCTTTGCTACAGCCACACTAGCCTCCATGGTATTCCTGGGACCTAGCACATTGGTTGTCTTCTCAGAACCCATAACCCCTGGTGCTGTCTCCCACCCTGATGGTCCACCTGGCCTTCTCCCCCATTATATTCAGGTCTCTGCTCAAATGTAATCCCCATAGAGACACCTTCCCAGACCACTCTAGAAAAAGACATCCCCCTACTTCCACATGCTCCATCCTATCACACTGAATTTCACTCATTAGTACCAATGACAACTTCCTTAGATTATCTTATTTATTTGTACATTTACTGGCTTATTGTCTGAGTGCCTTCACTATCATGGAAGCTTCTCAATGGAAACCTTTTGTGTCTTGTTCACTGTGCTATCACCATCACCGAAAATAGTGCCTGGGTCTCTACAAGTTGAAGAGTTGATGTATGGGCAGATGGGTAAGTGGAAAAATTCCCTGGAGGAAACAGACACAATTTAGGGAACATTAAATTTGGAAAACAATGCTCATTGGCTATACATCGAAAGATCCAAGTCATTTTAACTCTTGCACAATAATGAAATACTATGAATAACTAGAGAAGAAAGAGTTCTGAAGGCTAAAAATGACTGACAAAAATTTTTAAATTCCACAGCAATGTTGATTTAATATTACCAACTTAATGTCACCAAAAGTCAAATTGGAAACAGAGGTGCAGAATTGGCTCTCCCTAGATGGCTTGAGCCAGTTGCTGCACAACACTGACACACTGACAGGTGTGCCATGAGGCTGATATGGTAGAAGCTATGATGTGTCATTCAGACTCTCCTTCAGGAATGAAGGTTCCCCTTCCATCTTTTTGCTCAACACTGGGGATTGAACCCAAGGATGCTCTACTACTGAGCCACATCCCCAGGCCTAATTTTTTGAGAGAGACAGGCTCTTGTTCAGTTGCTGAGGGCCTTGCTAAATTGCTGAGGCTAGCTTTGAGCTTGCAATCTTCCTACCTCAGCCTCTCCATTTGCTGGAATTACAGGTGTGCATCACCACACCTGACACTCTCTTTTGAGAATGCTGCCAGATAAGTCTTCTGCTGTCAGTCCCCTTCAAGGATTGCCTTAGCTGAAGAATGCTGCCTAGTTCAAGGTCACAGCCCCTTCTAAGGGCAGCCCATATCCAATGACATAAGAGGTAAATCCATTAGAAAAGATGAAGAATCAAAATGGCATTCAACTTCTCAGTAGAAATGCTGGATTCTATAAACTAATGGAAAAACATGTTCAAAATCATGAGAGAGGGTGCTGGGTATGTGGCTCAGTGGTAGATTGCTCCTCTAGCATGCATGAGGCACTAGGTTCAATCCTTAGCACCACATAAATGTAAAGTAAAGATATTGTGTTCACCTCGAACTAAAAAAATTTTAAAAATTAATTATCCTTAAAAAAATCACAAGGGAGGGTGGCAATGTGGCTCATTAGTAGAGTACTTACCTACCATACATGAGGCCCTGGGTTCAATCCCCAGCACCACACACACAACAAAAAAACCACAAGGGAAAAGATTTTTAGAGCCAACTTTCAAGTAAAACTAACAGTAGACAAAAAAGTCAATCACTCATGAACATTAGGAAGTTACTAGAGAAATAAAAATGGAGAAATCAATAAAGAAGAAAACAAGGGATCTAGGGAATGATGATCAAACATAGGATCACAAAGGAAATTCCAGAAAGAGATGAGCAGCTATCTTGGAGAAAAACTAGCTCAGATGTGAGAAGGACAGAGAGGCTGTGAGAGGGAACTGCTCCCATACCTTTCTAGCTCTTTCTAGCCAAATTTGATGAGCTTTCATTAGAGCCTTCTTGGTCCACCTAAACAGATTGCAAGAACTTCACAAATCAGAAAAAGAAATAGTTGTAGTTTCGAACTCTCTTGTTCTTAAAAACTAACAAACAAACAAACAAAAACAAAAAAACTTTACAATCTCCTTGCACAAGCATTCCCACTCCCTCCCCAGAAATTTCACAAATTAATACCATGAGGTAAGAGTAAAATGGGAAATTTTGCTCCAAAAAATGTGATAGATGTCACCATACTATATTAGAAGACCACCCTTAAGACTTCCAAGTCTACATTTTCCCAGTTACTTTCTGGGGACCACAGTAGTTTCCTTTGGTATGGAAAAATGGTGTGCCTAAAAAGCACTGGACATAAACAGTAGAAAGGTCTTTTCCTCACCAAAAAATATATAATTTGTTGTCCAAATGTACAAGTCAATGCCATGTATGTATAGGAAGCACAAGGCAGTCTCTGCTGTTCTGATTACTATAGAGCTCAGAGACAGAACAGTAGAGAAATAACTATCAGAGAAACTTAAAGTCTGTTATTGTAGTCTGCATGTAAGGATTCAATTTTACAAGAACTGCATATCATGGGTCCTGGAACAGTAGGACTCTGGGGAAAAGGAGGATTCTACTACAAGAATGGCAATGACCAGCTATGGCAAATACTATTTGATATAGGAATATTCCAATTCAGACGCCATCATGTCTCAATCCATTTCTTACATTAATCTAAGGTAAAGAAACTCTTACCACAAATGTTTGTCCTGGATGATCGTGGTTCATTCTGTTTCCTCAGGCAAAATAAACCACAATACATTACATCTTGTCTCTCAGACGGCTCCAGTTGCTACTCCTCCTCCTCCTCCTCTGCTGAGGGCCATTGCTAAGTAAGAATGACACATGGCAATTTATTTGTCAGCCTACCCAATGTTGCTTAGAGGAAGGACTCTCCATATTGACCCAGGTCATTTGCAGTGTCATTGCATGTAAGGTGACCTTGCTCAAGGATCAGGGCGGATCCGGGTTTAGGGCTGATCCGGGTTTAGGGCATTCCCGGTTTAGGACAATCCGGGTTTAGGGCGGTTCCAGGTTTAAGGTGTACCCTGCTGGGAATAGGGCATATCCTGCTGCCTCAGGCGTGCTTGCTCGTTGAGTTCTCCTTGAGTTCTCGTGGGATTCAGAGAGTATTTGGGATTTTGCCCAGAACGTGGTTTGGGCAGAGAACGTGGATTTCCCCAGAACGTGAATGTAGACGGCTGGTGTGAGTTCGGGAATAAAGAGTTGCTGTTTGAATCTACAAGCTGTGTGGTGGCTCGTGATTTTGTGCCCAGCCAGACTGCGGCATTTGGTGGTCCGTACGCGGAACGTCTGAAACTTGGAGGTAAGTGAAATTGCTCGCCCCTGAGGGAAGGCGAGAGAATGGGTGACCATTTCAAAAAACAGTGCGTTCTTGTTTTGATTTATTTTGTTTTTGTTTCAAGCTGCCTATCCCTAGAAATTTCTCAGGCAAACTGGAAAAAATGGTTGACTAAAGGTTTGAAGTTTGTCGGCCCTGAGGAAGAGAAAATTGATACAACGATTTTTTATTCCGTTTTTGTTTCATTTAGTTTCGGTTTTGTTTTGTGTTATCTTATTGGGTTGCGTTATCTTTATAGTAGATTAGAAATTAGTAAAAAACAAACCGAAAAGATGTTAAGTAAATTGTTAGAGGTTCAGACCATGGAGAAAGACATTTTAGATCAAGCAAAAGAGAAGGTCTCTCGAGCTAGTCAGACAGAGGAAGAAAATTTAAAGGAAAAGGGGTTGTTAGGAAAAAGGCCACAACAGGAGGTTGTTACTAACTCCGTTTTATCACAAGAGGGCGTAATTCAACCAACAGCCCCACCGATGGAGACAGCTGAGTGGCCCTCAAACCCCGTAGTTGATAAATGGGATCCTGAGACAGGACCTCAAAGATTAGCATGCCCTGTACTTGAACAGGTAGGAGGGCAGCGAATTCACCGTGCTTTAGATTTTAAAACAGTGAAGCAGTTAAAGGAGGCTGTAACAACCTATGGTCCCCAAGCTCCCTTCACGGTAAGCATGGTCGAGTCCATTACTAACTTGGACATGACGCCAGCAGATTGGGCTAGCATGTGTAAATCTGTACTAAATGGAGGACAATATTTGTTATGGAAGGTTGCCAATGAGGAATTTTGCGTGGAGACAGCTAGGCGAAATGCAGCAGATGGTTACCCTCAAAGAAATCTAGATATGTTGTTAGGAAAAGGACCTTATGAGGGTCAACGGCAACAAATTGAATATGATCCTGCTATATATACACAAATTGCTGCAGACGCAGTTAGGGCATGGAAGACTTTACAAGGACATGGAGATTTACAAGGTCAGCTATCTAAGGTAATACAGAGAGCTAATGAACCTTACGCTGACTTTGTAGATAGGCTAATTCAAACGGCTGCCAAAATTTTTGGGGATACAGAACAAGCAATGCCATTAATAAAACAACTGGCTTATGACCAAGCAAATCGTTGCTGCAGAGAGGTTATTAGACCATGGAGACATGAAGATTTAAACACATATATTAAATTATGTAGAGATATTAATGAACAAGGGCAAGTCTTGGCAGCTGCAGTACAACAGGCTTTAGATGCCAGGCCAAAAACATGCTATGATTGTGAACAAACAGGACATTTTAAAAGGAGTTTCCCCATAGGAGGAGGGTTTAACAAAACTAGGTATCAAAGAAATAGAAATACCGGGTATTTGCCCACGTTGCCGTAGAGGGAGACATTGGGCAAATGAATGCCATTCTCAAACCACCATAGAGGGTACTACCTTATCAAAAAACGGACAAGGACCAGGTATTTATCCATGATATTGTGGAGAAAGGCATCAGGCTCCATTGCCAAAAAACGGACAGGGGGGCCCAATGCTCCGGGGCCCACAACCACAAATCTACGGGGCAGTGGAGGAACCCAGCAACACCATCAGGGTAGTGCCCAGGACACATTGTCCATTAAATCCCTCATCAGACAAACCCAAGGGAGCGCAGGGTTGGACATCTGCGCCTCTGCCAGAGCAGTATTAACTCCAGAGATGGGAGTTCAAATCATTCCCACAGGAGTAAAAGGACCTCTTCCCCAGGGAACAGTAGGCTTATTATTGGGACGTAGTTCATCTACATTAAAAGGACTTATGATAAGTCCTGGGGTAATTGATCCCGATTATGTAGGTGAAATAAAAATTATAGCTAGTTCTCCAAGAGGTATATCAGTAATTTCACCTGGAGATAGAATAGCACAGTTGTTAATAATACCCAGCCTACATAATAAATTTCCTAGTCGTAGTGTAGAAAGAGGTTCCAGGGAATTAGGCTCCACAGGTGTAGATTGGGCTATGTTGTCTTTAAATTTAGATTCTCGCCCAATGCTAAAACTAAATATTCAAGGACATGAGTTTAATGGCCTACTGGATACAGGTGCTGACCTTAGCATCATATCTCGTTAAGAATACAACAAGCCACTCAAACGCTTCGAGGCCTAGGAGTGGCGACTAATCCCCATAGAAGTTCAATGACATTAGATTGGAAGGATCCTGAAGGATGTGAAGGAACTATACAGCCATATGTATTGGATCATCTTCCTATAAATTTATGGGGACGAGATGTCCTAGATCAATTAGGTTTGACGTTAACAAATAACATCAATCCTAATGCGCCCACTACTAGGGCTAGACAAGGCTTTAGGAAAGAAAAAAGATTAGGAGAACAAGAACAAGGTATAGCAGCACCAATACAAATAGATCAAGGAACAGACAGACATGGGTTGGATTTTCAGAAAGGGCCACTGAGACAATCAAAATTACTTGGAAATCAGAAAGACCAGTGTGGGTTCCTCAGTGGCCCCTCACTAAAGAAAAGATTCAAGTAGCCCATGATCTGGTCAAATAACAATTAGCGGAGGGACATATACAACCTTCCGTATCTCCCCATAATACTCCCATTTTTGTCATCAAAAAGAAATCTGGTAAATGGAGATTATTGCAAGATTTAAGAGCCATTAATAATGAGATGGTTATTATGGGACCTGCTCAATCAGGGATTCCTCAATTGTCTGCTTTTCCAAAAACCTAGCATGTTTTAGCTATAGATATTAAAGATTGGTTTTTTTTCGATTCCAATTCATCCCGAGGATAGTCCACGTTTTGCATTTACTATCCCTGCATTAAATCATGAAGGTCCTGATCAGAGATATGAATGGAAAATACTCCCTCAAGGGATGGCTAACAGTCCAACTATGTGTCAAATCTATGTTAACAAAGCAATCCAGCCACTTAGAAATCAAAATCCTGAACTACAAATATTTCACTATATGGATGATGTGTTATTAGCACATAAAGATAAAAACACATTGCTGGAATGTTATGCCACACTTACAAACTTATTAAAAAATTATAATCTAGAGATAGGAATAGATAAAGTACAATTAAATTTTCCAATTAATTATTTAGGAGTTCTATTATCCTCAACCATGGTCCATCCACCAAAAATTCAAATACGAGTAGATCAACTCAAATCACTTAATGACTTTCAAAAGTTATTGGGAGACATAAGTTGGATAAAGCCTTATCTAGGTATACCAACAGGAGAGTTGGGACCTTTATTTGATATTCTAAAAGGTCCATCAGATCCAAATTCACCCCGCATGTTAACTCCTAAAGCAAGAAAGGCATTAAAAATTATTGAAACATATATGGAAAATATACATTTGGATAGAATTGATATAAGTTTGCCTTTATTATTTATTGTACTACCAACAAAAAAATATTCCTACAGGAGTATTTTGGCAAGAAGGTCCATTATTGTGGATACATTTATCTTATTCTCCTAACACTATTCATACTAGGTATCCTGAGGCTGTAGGACAATTAATACTCAAAGGAATAAGAGCAGCAAAGGGAGTGTTTGGAATTTCTCCCAATAAAATTATTACTCCATATACTATGTATCAAATTGATGAGTTAGCTAATGAGTTAAATACTTGGGCAATAATCATGTGTAAATCTAATGTTACATTTGATAATCATTTACCATCTAATCCTTTGTTGTCTTTTTGGTCTAAGCATCCTGTAGTTTTTCCTAAAATGACAAGAAAAACACCTATCATGAATGCTCCAAATGTATTCACTGATGGGTCTAATAATGGTACAGCAGCAGTAGTTACCCCTGATCAAACTTTTACCCTTTTAGTACCCAAACAATCAGCTCAAAAGGTAGAGCTTAATGCAGTTTTACAAGCTTTTGTGATGTTTAAAGATTCTGTATTTATTTTCTGATAGTCAATATATAGTTAATGCTATTGTATCCCTTGAAGATGCTGGTAGGATTTCCCCTTCCTCTACTGTTTTCTCTTTGTTTTCCACTATACAAAGTCTAATCTGGGACAGAAAAGATCCATTCTTTATAGGACATATTAGGGCACATACAGGATTGCCTGGAGCCCTTAGTTTGGGCAATGATTTAGCAGATAAAACTACACATGACATACATATTTTCTCTACACTAGAAGAGGCTACAAATTTTCATAAAAGGTTTCATATTAATGCTAATACTTTACAAAAGCGTTTTAAAATAACTAAGGAACGACAGGGAAGATGGCAGCGAGGGGAGTGCATTGCCCAGGTGTGCTGCTTCACTGTGTGGGAGTATGACAAGTCAGGACGGCTAAAGGATATCTTGTTAGGAATTTCCAGCAATAGTGGGGTGCTCCGGAACCTGGAAGAAGGATTTCCATCGCACGAGGATCAGCTACGGGGACTCAAACGCGAGAGGTTTGTCGCACGGAGGGTAACACTGCTTATTCAGCAAATCGCCCCGCGGCTAGAATCTGCAGCGTGCGCTGGGATAGAGACGCAGGGTTACAGCGCTGCAGTTTCTGCCAGCCGCGCAAGCACCGTACTCAGGGCTGAATTCTGGGTTCGAGACGGGGGAAGGAAGCGGTCCATCTCGGTTCTCCACACCGGTCAGACCACAGAGGAGGCCAGCAGCCACCATGTTGGTAAACTGACGTCACCACCCCTGTTTTCGACTGACCGCAGCTCATTCAGCCATAGAACAGGTAATTTCAGGCTGCAATTCGCCTGCGGCTTGCAGACAGATTGCTAGGGCTCAGCGCCTGGGTGCTTCTTAGAACCTGATCATATCGGAGTGAATACCGAGTGCGGGGCGGCCGAGTTCCGGCTCCCGGAACCGCCCTGGCCCAGGGCTGCTGAGCCTGCGGAGGCTGCTTCTTGGACCCTGCTCCTACCAGAGCATACAACAAGCACTAAGCAGCCGAATTACGGCTCCCGGAACTGAGCCCGCGGGGACTGCTTCTTGGAGCTTACATTTATAGGAGCTTACACCGAGCACGGAGTGGCCGAGTTCCGGCTCCCGGAACTTCCCTGGCCCGGGGCTAGGAGCCCGCGGAAACTGCTTCTCGGTCCAGGTCCTGCTGAGGGCCGGTCAGGACTCACCCGGTGCTTTGGTTGCCCGGCAAGGGGAACGAAATGCTGCCATTCGCATAGGATACCAACATGGCAGAGATCTGATGTCTGCAGAAAGCGGCGGAGGAGGGAACTTCATCAATACCAGTGGTGACATAAGCAGTTGGTCTCCTGGTAGGGGGGGTGAGGCACAGTCACCCGAGTCTCCTCAATTTGTCGTCGAGCCAGAGGGAAGGAGCCGGGCTGCCGCCAGCGCCCGGAGCAGGCCCAGCGGCTTGCCAGCGTGGTGACCGCGTGACCCCAATTGGAGAGGGGGTGGAGCGGAGCCGCCACCCGCAACCGCAAGGTGGGCAGACCCGCGACCCAGTGGTACATGGGCGTGGTAGGAGGGGCAGGGCAGAGCCGCGGTTCGCGCTTGCAAGGTAAACAAACCTGTGACAGCCTGGCGGGTCAGGCCCAGTGGCCTGCCAGTGTGGTACACACGTCACCCCAACTGGAGTAGGGGCAGAGCAGATCCTTCTCCCACGCCCGGATCAGGCCCTGCCGGTGTGGTGGTCACGTGACCCCAATTGGAGTGGGGGCGGAGCGGAAACACCACCCGTGCCCGCAGGGTGAGCAGACCAGTGATCAACCTGCAGATCAGGCCCAGGGGTCCGCAGGCATGGTAGGAGGGGCAGGGCAGATCCGCCGCCCGCGCCTCCAAGGTAGGCAGACCTACAACCGACCGGCGGATCAGGCCCGGTGGCCTGCCGGCGTGGTACACTCGTCACCCCAATTGGAGTAGGGGCAGAACAGAGCCGCCGCCAGCTCCCAGAACAGGCCCAGTGACCTGCCGGCGTGGCAGCCACGACACCCCAATTGGAATAAGGAGAGAGCAGAGCCGCCGCCCGCACCTGCAGGAAAGATACGCAAGCAGTATGAAAACACAAGGAAAGAAGGGACCACAAGCAATGCAGGTCAACGCAACTTTAGAAGAGGTAACAGCTGCAGCAGATGGAATGTCAGATAAAGAATTCAGGATATACATGCTTCAGATGATCTGGAGTATCAAGGAAGACATGAAACAGCAAAATCAGACAATGAAAGATCACTTCGACAATGAATTACGCAAACAAATCCAGGAAGCAAAGGATCAACTATACAGGGAGATAGAGGTTATAAAAAACAAACAAACAGAAATCCTAGAAATGCAGGAAGCAATAAATCAACTTAAAAACTCAATGGAGAATACTACCAGCAGAGTAGAACACTTAGAAGATAGAACATCAGACAATGAAGACAAAGTATTTCAACTTGAAAAGAACATAGACAGCTCAGCAAGACTGTTAAGAAACCATGAGCAGAACATCCAAGAAATATGGGATAACATTAAGAGACCAAACTTAAGAGTCATTGGGATACAGGAAGGTACAGAGCTCCAAACAAAAGGAATGAGCAGTCTATTCAATGAAATAATACGAGAAAACTTCCCAGACTTGAAGAATGAGACAGAATCCCAAATCCTAGAAGCCTACAGGACGCCGAATGTGCAAAATCATAAGAGATCCACAACTAGACACATTATAATGAAGATGCCCAACATACAGAATAAGGAGAGAATTTTAAAAGCTACAAGAGAAAGAAAGCAGATTACATTTAGGGGTAAGTCAATCAGGATAACAGCTGATCTTTCAACACAGACTCTGAAAGCTAGAAGATCCTGGAATAACATATTTCAAACACTGAAAGAAAATGGGTTCCAACCAAGAATTGTGTATCCAGCGAAATTAAGCTTCAGGATGGAAGATGAAATTAAAACCTTCCACGATACACAAAAGTTAAAAGAATTTGCAGCTAGAAAACCATCTCTTCTAAACATCCTCGGCAAAACATTACAGGAAGAGGAAATGGAAAATAACAATGAAAACCAACAGTGGGAGGTAGGACAGTAAAGGGGGGGAAAATAATCAAAGAGGAAAACAAACCATGTTTAGTAACAGAAATAAACAAATATGGCTGGAAGAACAACCCATATCTCAATAATAACCCTAAATGTTAATGGCTTAAACTCACCAATTAAGAGGCACAGGCTAGTAGAATGGATCACAAAACAAGACCCAACAATATGCTGCCTACAGGAGACGCATTTGATAGGAAAAGACATACATAGGCTGAAGGTGAAAGGTTGGGAAAAATCATATCACTCATATGGACTTCGGAAACAAGCAGGAGTGTCCATACTCATATCAAATAAAATAGATTTCAAGCCAAAGTTAATCAAAAGGGATAAAGAGGGACACTACATACTGCTCAAGGGAACCATACACCAACAAGACATAACAATCATAAATATTTATGCCCCAAACAATGGTGCAGCTATGTTCGTCAAACAAACTCTTCTCAAGTTCAAGAGTCTAATAGACCACCATACCATAATCATGGGAGACTTCAACACACCTCTCTCGCCACTGGACAGATCTTCCAAACAAAAGTTGAATAAGGAAACTATAGAACTCAATAACACAATTAATAACCTAGACTTAATTGACATATATAGAGTATACCACCCAACATCAAGCAGTTACACTTTTTTCTCAGCAGCACATGGATCCTTCTCAAAAATAGATCATATATTATGTCACAGGGCAACTCTTAGACAATATAAAGGAGTAGAGATAATACCATGCATCCTATCTGATCATAATGGAATGAAACTGAAAATCAACGATAAAAGAAGGAAGGAAAAAGCATACATCACTTGGAGAATGAACAATAGGTTACTGAATGATCAATGGGTTATAGAAGACATCAAGGAGGAAATTAAAAAATTCTTAGAGATAAATGAAAACACAGACACAACATATCGGAATCTATGGGACACATTGAAAGCAGTTCTAAGAGGAAAATTCATTGCTTGGAGTTCATTCCTTAAAAAAAGAAAAAAACGACAAATAAATGATCTCATACTTCATCTCAAAATCCTTGAAAAAGAAGAGCAAAACAACAGCAAAAGAAGTAGAAGGCAAGAAATAATTAAAATCAGAGCTGAAATTAATGAAATCGAAACAAAAGAAACAATTGAAAAAATTGACAAAACTAAAAGTTGGTTCTTTGAAAAAATGAACAAAATCAACAGACCCTTAGCGATGCTAGCGAAGAGAAGAAGAGAGAGAACTCAAATTACTAGCATAAGGGATGAAAAAGGCAATATCACAACAGACACTTCAGAAATACAGAAGATAATCAAAAACTATTTTGAATCCTTATACTCCAATAAATTAGAAGATAGTGAAGTCATAGATAAATTTCTTAAGTCATATGATCTGCCAAGATTGAGTCAGTAGGATGTAGACAACCTAAACAGACCAATATCAATTGAGGAAATAGAAGAAACCATAAAAAGACTACCAACTAAGAAAAGCCCAGGTCCGGATGGGTATACAGCAGAATTTTACAAAACCTTTAAAGAAGAACTAATACCAATACTTTTCAAGCTACTTCAGGAAATAGAAAAAGAGGGAGAACTTCCAAATTCATTCTATGAGGCCAACATCACCCTGATACCTAAACCAGACAAAGACACTTCAAAGAAAGAAAACTACAGACCAATATCTCTAATGAACCTAGATGCAAAAATCCTCAATAAAATTCTGGCGAATCGGATACAAAAACATATCAAAAAAATTGTGCACCATGATCAAGTAGGATTCATCCCTGGGATGCAAGGCTGGTTCAATATACGGAAATCAATAAATGTTATTCACCACATCAATAGACTTAAAAATAAGAACCATATGATCATCTCGATAGTTGCGGAAAAAGCATTCGACAAAGTACAGCATCCCTTTATGTTCAAAACTCTAGAAAAACTAGGGATAACAGGAACATACCTCAATATTGTAAAAGCAATCTATGCTAAGCCTCAGGCTAGCATCATTCTGAATGGAGTAAAACTGAAGGCATTCCCCCTAAAATCTGGAACAAGACAGGGATGCCCTCTTTCACCACTTCTGTTCAACATAGTTCTTGAAACACTGGCCAGAGCAATTAGACAGACGAAAGAAATTAAAGGCATAAAAATAGGAAAAGAAGAACTTAAATTATCACTATTTGCAGGAGACATGATTCTATACCTAGCAGACCCAATAGGCTCTACAAAGAAACTATTAGAGCTAATAAATGAATTCAGCAAAGTGGCAGGATATAAAATCAACACGCATAAATCAAAGGCATTCCTGTATATCAGCGACAAATCCTCTGAAATGGAAATGAGGACAACCACTCCATTCACAATATCTTCAAAAAAAATAAAATACTTGGGAATCAACCTAACAAAAGAGGTGAAAGACTTATACAATGAAAACTACAGAACCCTAAAGAGAGAAATAGAAGAAGATCTTAGAAGATGGAAAAATATACCCTGTTCATGGATTGGCAGAACTAACATCATCAAAATGGCGATATTACCAAAAGTTCTCTATAGGTTTAATGCAATGCCAATCAAAATCCCAACGGCATTTCTTGTAGAAATAGAGAAAGCAATCATGAAATTCATATGGAAAAATAAAAGACCCAGAATAGAAAAACAATGCTAAGCAGGAAGTGTGAATCAGGCGGTATAGCGATACCAGACTTCAAACTATACTACAGAGCAATAGTAACAAAAACAGCATGGTACTGGTACCAAAACAGGCGGGTGGACCAATGGTACAGAATAGAGGACACAGAAACCAATCCACAAAACTACAACTATCTTATATTTGATAAAGGGGCTAAAAGCATGCAATGGAGGAAGGATAGCATCTTCAACAAATGGTGCTGGGAAAACTGGAAATCCATATGCAACAAAATGAAACTGAATCCCTTTCTCTCGCCATGCACAAAAGTGAATTCAAAATGGATCAAGGAGCTTGATATCAAATCAGAGACGCGCCGTCTGATAGAAGAAAAAGTTGGCTACGATCTACAGTCGGTGGGGTCGGGCTCCAAATTCCTCAATAGGACACCCATAGCACAAAAGTTAATAACTAGAATCAACAAATGGGACTTACTCAAACTAAAAAGTTTTTTCTCAGCAAAAGAAACAATAAGAGAGGTAAATAGGGAGCCTACACCCTGGGAACAAATCTTTACTCCTCACACTTCAGATAGAGACCTAATATTCAGAGCATACAAAGAACTCAAAAAATTAGACAATAAGAAAACAAACAACCCAATCAACAAATGGGCCAAGGACCTGAACAGACACTTCTCAGAGGAGGACATACAGTCAATCAACAAGTACATGAGAAAATGCTCAACATCTCTAGCTGTCAGAGAAATGCAAATCAAAACCACCCTAAGATACCATCTCACTCCAGTAAGATTGGCAGCCATTATGAAGTCAAACAACAACAAGTGCTGGCGAGGATGTGGGGAAAAGGGTACACTTGTACATTGCTGGTGGGACTGCAGATTGGTGCAGCCAATTTGGAAAGCA
The DNA here is from genome assembly GCF_047511675.1 of Marmota flaviventris. Lineage (NCBI taxonomy): Eukaryota > Metazoa > Chordata > Mammalia > Rodentia > Sciuridae > Marmota > Marmota flaviventris. The sequence continues at coordinate 121,395,619 of NC_092518.1, forward strand.
GTATGGAGATTTCTTGGAAAGCTGGGAATGGAGCCACCATTTGACCCAGCTATTCCCCTTCTTGGTCTGTTCCCTGAAGACCTAAAAAGAGCATGCTACAGGGACACTGCTACATCGATGTTCATAGCAGCACAGTTCACGGTAGCAGGACTGTGGAACCAACCTAGATGCCCTTCAATAGACGAATGGATAAAAAAAATGTGGCATTTATACACAATGGAGTATTACTCTGCATTAAAAAATGACAAAATCATAGAATTTACAGGGAAATGGATGGCATTAGAGCAGATTATGCTAAGTGAAGCTAGCCAATCCCTAAAAAACAAATGCCAAATGTCTTCTTTGATATAAGGAGAGTAACTAAGAACAGTGTAGGGACAAAGAACAGGTGAAGAAGATTAACATTTAACAGGGATGAGAGGTGGGAGGGAAAGGGAGAGAGAAGGAAAATTGCATGGTAATGGAAGGAGACCCTCAGGGTTATACAGTGGAGGAGGTAGAGAGAGAGGAGGGGAGGGGAGGGGAGAGGTGGGGAGGGGGGAGGGTGGAGGATGGGAAAGGCAGCGGAGCACAACAGACACTAGTATGGCAATTTGTAAATCAATGGATGTGTAACTGATGTGATTCTGCAATCTGTGTATGGGGTGAAGGTGGGAGTTCATAACCCACTTGAATCAAAGTGTGGAATATGATATGTCAAGAAATTTGTAATGTTTTGAACAACCCACAATAAAAAATTAAAAAAAAAATAACTAAGGAACAAGCCAGACATATAATAAAACAATGTCAAAATTGTGTGACATTTTTACCACAAGTTAATCTTGGAGTCAATCCTAGAGGACTGATACCTAACCATATTTGGCAGATGGACGTCACACACTTGCCACAATTTGGAAAATTAAAATATTTACATGTTACAGTTGATACTTCTTCCGGATTTTTGATGGGCTCCCTTCATGCCGGAGAAAAAACTAAAGATGTTATAGCTCACTGCTTACAAAATTTTGCCACTGTGGGCGTTCCTAAACAGTTAAAAACCGATAATGGTCCTGGCTATACCTCTACCTCTTTTAAACAATTTTGCTCATCATTTGGCATTACTCATATAACAGGAATCCCATACAATCCACAGGGACAAGGCATAGTTGAAAGAGCTCATCAAACTATTAAAACATACTTATTAAAGCAAAAAGAGGGAATTGGAAAGGGGTATATATCCCCCAAAGATAAACTTAAAATAACCCTTTTTACTCTAAACTTTTTAAATTTGGATTCATCAGGACTTAGTGCTGAGGAAAGGCATATGTATCCAAAAAATGTACATAAGCCTAAAGTACTTTGGAAAGATATTCTAACAGGACAATGGAAAGGTCCTGACCCAGTGATTGTCTGGAGTCGGGGGTCTGTTTGTGTTTTTCCACAGGGAGAACAGCAGCCGATTTGGATTCCAGAGAGATTAACTAAAGCAATTTCTACAGTCCAAAAAGCAGATGATTTGACTCAAATCCATAACAGCTGATATCCAGAGCTCCAGCTTGGCTATTCTTACATCTACGACAGTGATTAACCAGGGTGCTTTTTTCAACATCTATTTTATTATTGCATTTTCCCACATCATAAAGTTCTATTTTATTTTTGAGATCATACAGACCTAGGTTAATGTTTTTCTGATCAGTTTTATTTTTTGACTGTGGAGTTTTTAAACATTGCAATGGAGATTTCACCTAGGTAAAGCTACAAGGCCTTTACTATTGTCTTATGTGTTGTACGTTTGTGTGCACATTTTTGTTTTGTGTTGTATGTCTATGTGTGCGTATGTCCATAGATCTTATATGAGGAGCGCTCATGAAAAAATGGATCCGAATTATTATTATTTTTTTTTATTCACGTGATTTAAATGGTTTAATTTAAATTAGGTAAACAGCTGTTAAGGATTGTTTTTAAAGGAGGTTAACAGATCTGTTTGTTTACTTTCACCTTTCCTTTTCATCATATTTAATAATTCTGTTCAGGATAATGTCTCTTTAGCATCATTGCCAGAATTCCTATCTCCATCCCAGTGCCGGTGAAGACAAATATAAAACCAGACTACAGCTTCTATGATAGCTATCACAGTAAACTGTATAAACTGATGCATCAATGAATATAACTCAACAAGTGATGCTCAATCAAGGAGTCAATTTACTTTGGGAGGAAATGGACATATTGATAGACTCCTCTGCTTTGAACTGCCTGCAGAACTTGCCTGGACTATGTATCACTTGTATACATTGTGAACTATCGTTTGGTGCAGCAAATTGTGGTAGTTCTGGCATATCTTTGCTGATGGTGTCACCAGTGATGCAATTTTCCAAAGGAGCCGTCAATTGGCTTGGTGTCGTCGCATTTCTGTATCCTCCTCCCTTCTGCTAGTGATGGTCTAAAATTTGGGGGCCAACAGAGGTGAAGCAAAGAACCTCACCCCCCCACTGGCACCAAGGGCAAAATTGGGGGCCAACAGAGGTGAGGCAAGAACCTCCCCCCCCCCCACTGGTGCATAGGCCTATCCACAAGTATGGCTGTATGCTGGACCGGTAGTCAGTGACGGGTATGATCCAATTGCAGTGGTATCAACCTAAGACAGGAGGCTGACGCCTAGAGGTCAGTTTTTCCCATGATGGGTAAGAATCATATGTTGAATTGGACAACCTACCAGGCATGGTCCTTAAGCCACATTGCTTGTTGTTTAATTAATCAGAAGGGGGGAGATGCTGAGGGCCATTGCTAAGTAAGAATGACGCATGGCAATTTATTTGTCAGCCTACCCAATGTTGCTTAGAGGAAGGACTCTCCATATTGACCCAGGTCATTTGCAGTGTCATTGCATGTAAGGTGACCTTGCTCAAGGATCAGGGCGGATCCGGGTTTAGGGCTGATCGGGGTTTAGGGCATTCCCGGTTTAGGACAATCCGGGTTTAGGGCGGTTCCAGGTTTAAGGTGTACCCTGCTGGGAATAGGGCGTATCCTGCTGCCTCAGGCGTGCCTGCTCGTTGAGTTCTCCTTGAGTTCTCGTGGGATTCAGAGAGTATTTGGGATTTTGCCCAGAACGTGATTTGGGCAGAGAACGTGGATTTCCCCAGAACGTGAATGTAGACGGCTGGTGTGAGTTCGGGAATAAAGAGTTGCTGTTTGAATCTACAAGCTGTGTGGTGGCTCGTGATTTTGTGCCCAGCCAGACTGTGGCACTTCTCCTCCTCCTCCTACTACTACTTCTTCTTCTTCCTCCTCCTCCTCCTCCTCCTCCTGTGGGTGTGTACCAGGGATTGAACTCAGGAGCACTCGGCCACTGAGCCACCTCCCTAACCTTATTTTGTATTTTAGTTAGAGACAAGGTCTCATTGAGCTGCTTAGCAGCCTGCTTTTGCTGAGACTGGCTTTGAACTCATGATTCTCCTGCGTCAGCGTCCTGAGCCACTGGGATTACAGGCATGAGCCACCGTGCCTACATATATGTCTTATTTTGACAAATGTCTATATATATGTTCTTTGCCCATTTTTAAAAAACATTTTCTGTAGTTGTAGATGTATATCATATCTTTATTTTATTTGTTTATTTTTGTGCGGTGTTAAGGATCAAACCTAGTGCCTCACACATGCTAGGCAAGTGCTCTGCCACTGAGCCACAACCCCAGCCCACTTTGCCCATTTTTTAAAATATTTTTTTTAGTTGTCGATGGACCTTTATTTTATCTATCTATCTATCTATCTATCTATCTATCTATTTGTATATGGTGCTGAGAATCAAACCCAGTACCACATGCATGCTAGGCAAGAGCTCTACCATTGAGCCACAACCCCAGCTCCCCCTTTAAAAAAATTTAGTTGTAGATGGACACAATACCTTTATTTTATTTACTTGTTTTCATGTAGTGCTGAGGATCAAACCCAGTGCTTCACACATGTGAGGTGAGCACTCCACCACTGAGCCACAACCCCAGCCCTCTCTTTGACCATTTTTTAAATCAGGTTTTGTTTTGCTGTTGAGTTCCTTGCTTATTTTGGAAATTAACTCTTTATCAGATGTATGATTTACAACTATTTTCTTTTATTCCATAGGTTGTCTCTTCACACTGTTGATTGTTTGCTGTGCAGAAGCATTTTAGTTTCATGTAATCCTATTAGTCTATATTTTTTATGCCTGTGATTTTGAGGTCATATCTAAAAAAATATTTACAGAGACCAGTGACAAGGAAATTTCCCCATTTGCTCCTGGTACTTTTACTGTTTCAGGGCTTACATTTTTTTTACCTTTATTTTATTTGTTTCTTTTTTTATGTGGTGCTGAAGATAGAACCCAGTGTCTCACACATGCTCTACCACTGAGCCACAACCCCAGCCCCTCAGGGTTTACATTAAAGCCTTTAGATCATATCCATTTGAGTTAGTTTTTCTTTAATTTTTTTGTAGTTGTAGATGGACACCATGCCTTTATTTTATTTGTTTATTTTTATGCAGTATTGAGGATCAAACCCAGTGACTCACACATGCTAGGCAAGTGCTCTGCCACTGAGCTACATCCCCAGTCCCTTGAGTTAATTTTTTATCTGCTGTGAGATAAGAATCGAATTTCTTTTTTCCTTATTTATATATTTATTTATTGCAGTACTAAAGATTGGACCAGGGCAATGATGCTGACTGGTTTTGTCCTGTGAGTCATAGTTTTGCCAACCCCAGATTATTGTGAATGACTAACAACGGATAACACTTAATACTTTGAATGGCGAGAGTAAACTGGGTCACTATTGTTAGAGACATTGATTAAAACAGCTTTTCTGAGGAATAGGCTATCAAAATACATAACAATGTTAGATATGCACATCCTTTCTGGGCATGGTGGCGCATGCTTAACCCCAGCAACTTGGGAGGGAGGCTGAGGCAGGAGGATCACAAGTTCAAGGCCAGCCTCAGCAACTTAGCAAGGCCCTAAGCAACTTATCAACACCCTGATTCAAAGTAAAAAATAAAAAGAGCAGGGGATGTGGCTTAGTGGTTAAATGGGTTCAATCCCTGGTACCCCCAAAACGAAACAAAACCAAACATGTACATCCTTTGCCCTAGGAATCCCACGTTTGATTTTCTAACAAGGAGGCAATCTGGGAAGAATGCAAATGCTTCTGTACAGAGTATATTGCCACATTGTTCATAACAGCAAGCAGGGAAGGAGAATAAAAAACCTAAATAGCCATCAGTTAGGGAAATGGTTAATTAACATCATGCATGAATCAATGAAATACCACTCAGCTATTTATGAGAGTGCTTTTTCCAGGTGCAGTGGTGCATGCCTGTAATCCCAGCAGCAGGAGGATGGCAAGTTTGAGGCAGCCTCAGCAACTCAGGGAGACCATTTCAAAATATTAAATAAATAATGGCTAGAGATATAGCTCAGTGGTAGAGCACTTGTGAGTTCAGTCTACAGTAACATAAAATAAATGAATAAATAAATGAGTGTGATATATCTGAATTTATTAACATGAAAGGCCTTGTCGATTTTTTGGTTAAAAAATATAAAATAGTGTGTATAACATGGTTTCATTTATATAAAATTATATATGCATATACATAATAATATAAAGACATATATAGAGAGACATACTCCAAAGAATAGGTTATCCCTGGGCTGGGGATGTGGCTCAAGCAGTAGTGTGCTCGCCTGGCATGCGCGGGGCGCTGGGTTCGATCCTCAGCACCACATAAAAATTAAAAAATAAAGATGTTGTGTCCACCTAAAACTAAAAAAAAAATATTAAAAAATTCTCTCTCTCTCTCTCTCTCTCTCTCTCTCTCTGTCTCAAAAAAATAGGTTATCCTGAAGGGGGTTGGAACATTAAATGTTTTTCTTTTTTATTTTTTTCTTTTCAGTGCTGGGATGGAACCCAGGGCCTCACAGGATGTTGGGCAAGTGCTCTACCACTGAGCTACATCCCATCCCCCATGACTTTCTTTTTAAATTACATATTGTTTGATTTTGAGGAGGTATCATTATTCTAATCAAGAAAAAGGAAAATTCTTATTGAATTTAGCAAAACTTCAGGTCAATCAAAATGGACTTTTATCCCCCAATTTTTAACCCCCAACTTTGTAAAATTGTCTTCTGAAGTTACTCTTACAACAGGATAATGGTTAGATATTTTTTCACAGTTTGAACAACTAGGTTTTATGGGTTTTGTTCACTTTTCAACTTGTTTCTTTACTAAAAGGACAAAGTTACTCATTAGCTTCTCATCTTATAAATATTCTTTTGGGGAATCTAGGATCATGCATTTTAATTTCTGCTACCTCTTTTCTCCAACTCCCTGTAAGAATTCGTGATCATTAAGACTAGAATTATATTCTCAGCCTAGGGCACAGACACTGGAGGTATAAGGAAATCACCCTATGGACTGTTGTGGTACAGAAGCTGAGGAGTAGAAGAGTAGACAGAAGAGATGGGGAAAAACATTTGAGAAAGCCCTCACTCAGAAAGTGCCCTGGGAACTGGTTTTACTACCCTGCCTACATCATTATCTTTGGTGTACAGACAGGCAGTCCTCAGTTTTCCCATTATGCAAGATTGCCTCTTTTGAAAATGCCAATGTAGCAGTTATGGTGATGCACAACAGTAATCTCAGTGACTCAGGAAGCTGAGGCAGGAGGATTACAAGATGCAGGGCAGCCTCAGAAACTTAGCAAGACCCTGTCTCAATAAAAAAGGGAGGTTGAGGATACAGTTTAGTGGTAGAGCACCCCTGGGTTCAATCAATAGTACCAAAGAGGGAGAGGGAGGGAGGGAGGGAGAGAGAGAGAGAGGGAAAGGGAAAGAGATATCAATTGTAAGTCAACAGAGGTATCACAGCCATGGTGTTCTGCATAACATTTCACTTGTACCAGGTTTTACCTAAAGACAGCTTTGATGGATCAACAATGTATATTTCAGTATTCAACTAGATAGGGTTCACTGACACAGTTACAACAGGACTCCAGATTAAAGCTCTGTTTAGAAATGGGAGTGCTAAATTGCCCCACCACATTATATGTTTCTTTGAGAATAACATTATTATTATTATTATTATTATTATTATTATTATTATTATCATCATCATTATTATTATTTAGCCCGGTGCTGGGGATTAAAACCAGGGCTCCTCCCCCTAGCCCCTGCTTTTTTTAAATTATAAGAGTACTACATGTTCATTGTGAAAGATTTGCAAAGTATGGTAATGCATAAAGAAACAAAAAAGCAAAATCCAGCCTCAATTGTATCACTCAATAGCAATCACAGTTAATATTATGGTATTTTTTCCAGCCATTTTGAGATCATACTGTTCATAATTTTGAATACATTTTTACCAAATATTAAAGCATACTCATTTCCCACTGACAATAGCTTTTTAATAAGTGTGAAGCAAAACATGTCTAGGCTTTCAGTATCAAACTAGTGCTGAAATAAGATTAACAGATTACATTTGCACAATTTGTTCTTTTATACCTCTATCATTAAAAATTCCAAATAGATGAAATTGCATTTTGAATATCACGAGGATAATCACAAGTTAAAAAAAAAGTAAAATACAGAAATCTTAACCTTCTGACCAATCAGATGGTCAGAAGATTTCTCATAATCAAAAGTAGGGTCTTCTACTTTGGAGGCTGACATACGCTCAAGGCCATCCCGGGCAACTTAGTAAGACTCATCTCAAAATAAAAATTAAGCTAGGCATGGTGGTACACACCTGTAACCCAGTGACTCAGGAGCCTGAAGCAGGAGGATCACAAGTTCAAGATCAACCTCAGCAACTTAGGGAGGCCTTAAGGACTTAGTGAGACTCTGTCTGAAAATAAAACTCAAGAAAATGGCTGTAGATGTGGCTCAGTGGCCTAGCATGCACAAGACCCTGGGTTCAATCTCTAGTAGTGCAAAATAAAATTAAATTAAAACTAAGTAGGATCTTTGGGGGGTGATATTAAATATGCCATCAGTGAAGACAATATTACACACTTTTTTTTGGTACTGGGGATTGAACTCAGGGGCACTTGACCACTGAGTCACATTCTCAACCCCTATTTTGTATTTTATTAAGAAATAGTGTCTCACTGAGTGTCTCAGGGCCTCATGGTAGCTGAGGCTGGCTTTGAACTCTTGATCCTCCTGCCTCAGCCTCCCAAGCTGCTGATTATAGGCATGCGCTACTGCACCTGGCTATACACATCTTTTAATGACACATCAATGATTGATAAGAAAGTTAAAATCACTATCCAAATTTTATGTACAGACCAACTTTAAGGCATGGAAAGAAAGCAAGATAAAAATCTGTCATCCCATCTACTTACAAAATTATCCAATAGAACAGATAATTTAAATGTCAGGACAAGGCTTTTCAAAAGCTTCCAGAAATATTAACAAATTGTACAAATAAATTTGGCCTAATATTTTTATCATTTAAGGTGTATTCATAATTTATTTAAAAATATCACTCTGAAGATTTCACATTAAGTTTACCTGTTAAACAATAATACTATTCAATTAAAATGCAAAGTAAATTTATATTTAGATTTCAATTGTACATGTTCATCCTTAAAGGTTATAATTTGTTTTAAATAGCAGACCATCTGTCCTGTGATGGCTTGCATGAGTTTAATTATTGGAGAAGTCTAAGTGGAATTTCTCTCACAAATATGCATCCTGCTGAACTGTACTGAAAACTTGATATTTGTTTGACTCTGATACTTCTTTTGTGTGGGTGTGTGTGGTGCTGGGGATTGAACCCAGGGCCTTGTTCATGTGAGGCAAGCACCCTACCAACTGAGCTACATCCCCAGCCCCATCTGATACTTCTATTTTATAAGGAAATTATAGCTCCAGTTGACTGTGAACTCATCAATGTATTCAATATTATGTTCACTACTTTTCAGTGGTATAAATCACTAGTAATTGCCACCCTTTAATTAGCTCTCATCATGTATTCATAAAGCTGATATTCTAGAATTTCCTTTCATGATCATTGACCAACCATTATAAAAATTATATATTTAGGTTTATCCTAGACACAATTTTCAATATATAGTTTATATAATTTCTTGCAGCCAAACAGTTTTTTACTTTGAATCAATGACTTGAACCAAATATTAAAAGGTATGTCTATGAAATTTGCAGTTGTCACAGAGTTGGAGGTAGCATTATTACTAGAGTTTATAATTTATCAGGATTGAAATTAAATCATCAAGTTGAGATATTATGTTAAAACTCAGTCTAGTGAGTACTTGTACATACTACTGTATTTATGTACTACTTGTACATAAAACTGTGCTTTCTCCAAGATTCTTCCATAAAGCAGCATGTCTGGAAGTATAGCTGGTCTAGATCCAGAGAAAGGGCCTGAGGTGCCTCAGAGGAGGGAAGTCACTTAAGAGAGAGAGAAAGATTTTTGAATATATTGGTTCATGAGTTAATTTCTTCACTCATTCAATAAATACTAAGGACATACAATTTTCTGGACACTGTGCTAGTCACTGACAGATATGTAGGGAGAAAAACCAGATGGGGGTACTGTCCTCAGGGAGCTTACAAGTATAATTGGAGAAATACATAAACTGATGAAATATAAAGTTATTTCATCAAACTTTGGGCCACACACTATTCTAAGTGCTTTACATGTGGTTTACCTACATGACAACCAAGTGCTGTAGGTTCTATTATTGTTTATTTTTGAAGCCAGGGGTGCTTTAACACTGAGCCACATCCACAGCTCTTTTTATTTTTAAGATAGGGTCTCACCAAGTTGCTTAGTGTCTTGCTAAATTGCTGAGGCTAGTCTCAAATTTGCCATCCTCGTGCCTCAACCTTCCAAGTTGCTGGGATTACAGGCATGCACCGCTATGACTGGCCTTGTACTTTCTGTTATTATCTGTAGTCTACAGATGAGGAGTCTACTACACAGAGATGTTAAGTGACTTGCTCAAGGTAACCTCACTTTTAAGTGGCAGAGTCCACATACCATGGTGCCTTGGGATAAAGATGGGTGAGGGACTACGACTCTTACAACTTTCTCTTAGGTGATCCAGGGCCAGTTGTTCAGTACTTGTTTACTCAGAAAGCATTTACTGAGGGTCCTACTGTGTGCCCAAGACTGCAATATATAATGAGGACACAGTGATAAACAAGAGAAGGAAGATATGGAAAAAAATGACATGGAAAGGGAAGTACAGAGAGCAATGGGAGAAGACAATCTGGAACTTTAGCCCATATCAGGAAACACAATCTCCATCACTCAAGGTGTCCTTTGCCTCTGGACATTTGGAGAGCAAGTCTCATGGGATTTTCCCCTCCTAGAAAAATATGGCATTGCAAGTTATCTATGTGAGATGAAAGAACAAAGGAAAAATTGCTTAGGGACCACAAAAGAGATGGAGAGGGATTTCTCACCTTCATCTGGGGAGATAGCTTCAATCACATGATGGCATCCATGGTAGGAGGTAGTATTAGGATGAGCAGGCAGATGTGAGGTATCTTCACAGCAGCTCTGTGTATATGGACACCTCAATGGAGGGAGGCAGATCAGGAGTAGAAGAGATCAGAAGAGACTATTAGATGCCACAGGGAGAGAGCTATGTCCATGAGTCCTTATGTAGAACCTACTGAGAGATGACTTCAAAGGGAGACAAGAGGTTTTGCAGTAACAGATAAGCAAAAAATCAGTAAAACACCATACTTTCATAAGTTAGGTGTAATTTTACAACAACAGTAAATAAAACATAGGTTAAAAAAAAACCCTACCTTCCTGCTCCAAAAAAGAAGTGTAAAATTATAAGATGGGATAATAGAGTGGATGGAATAGTAGTCTCCACCCCACAATCTATATCTTAATTCCTGGAACCTGTGAATATGACCTTATTTGGTAAAAGGGTCTTTGCAACGTACTTAAATTCTGGATCTCAAAATGAGATCATCCTGGACTATCCTGGTGGGCCCTCCATTAAATGACAAGCACCCTTAGAGACTTTGGGAGAAGACGTGTCTGTGTGATGATGGAGGCAGAGATTGGAATTATGCAGTCACTAGCCAAGGAACGCCTGGAACTGCTGAAAACTGGAAGAGACAAGGAAGGATTCTTATAGAATCTTCAGAGAAAAGTGAAGTTTTTTTTTTTTGAAGTTTTGGCCTTCAGAACTGAGAAAATAAATTTGTGTTGATTGAAGCCATCAAGTATACAGTATGGTGTGAGTAATGAACAAAGTAAATGCAGTTTTGGTCATAGCAAAGGTGAAGAATTAGTAGAGGAAAGCATTTTTCCTACCACTTAGTTGTGATATTGCTCTGTTCTTAGTGCCACATTTCTTTTAGGAGTGTCGTTGATTAGTGGGAGCCTAGCCAGAGACAGGTGACCAGGATAGTGCCAGTTCTAGGAAGCTTTCCGTACACAGGATGAATTGATAGCATTGAAGATGGAAAAGGAATGGATGGATGAAGATGATAGCAACCCTGGAAAGAGAAAGGCCTTCCTAACACTGAGGAAGTCATGGTGTTTTGTATCGCTCTGGGAGGAAAAATTGGGTCCTGCAGGTGGAAAGTTAAGAGTACAGAAAACTAACAATTGCTAATTACAGGAACTCAAAACATTAGAAGCATTTGAAGAGGGAAAACATATTGGCTCCCTAAGCCCAGAGATACAGCATCTGGTTTTGCCTTTGCAGTTAATTGGTTACGTGACTGGACTATAATTTCCCCTTCTTTGGACCTCATTGTTCCTCTATGTGAAGTTAAGGGGCTGAATTGGATGCTCTGGGAGAACATCTCATTTCTTTACCTTTGGTTGCTTCCCATTTTATGGCTTAATAAAAATGTTAAAATGATGTACAATTTCTGAGTGCCTCATATGTGCTAAAGCTAGGGTCTGTGCTTAGGTGTCTAACATGCATACTCTCTTATTAGCATCTCCATTCTCCAGAGTAGATATGCCACACCAATTAAAAATTAGGAAACTAAAATTCAGGGAGGTTATGACTTGCCCAATGTCATAAAACTTGTACATGCCTGAGCTAAAACTTGAACTCAGATTCCCCTGTCTCTGGTACTCTTTCTACTACATTATGCTGCTCCCCTAATCTATTCCACACTGACCCTTTGCCACATCTGAATTTAACAAATAATAAACTTCAATGCCAAAAGTGTTCTTTGGAAATCACTTATCAGGCAATATTAACCATCTCAATCACACTGAAGAGTCAGAAGTTTCTGAGCAGTCAAAATGGTCATACCAAAGTCTATGTATCAATGCCCCAAAACTTTCTTCACAAAGTCCTCAGGGCCTCCTTACTAAGAGCCTTTCCTCAGCATTTTGTATACATTGTCTGATCTCCCTACTTGAAGAGAAGGGCAAGCTTGAGGGCTTGTCAGCAGCAGCCTGAGACAGCCTTGGTTGTTGGGCTGTGGAGCATGGAGGGGAGGCAACAAAGAATAGCAAGTGTCCCATGGAGTTTCCACAAAAGGGGATGATAAATGAGAAGGCAAGTGGCTCTAGCTCCTTAGAGTTCCACAAATGAAAAACTCAACACAGGAAGCAGTGAACGAGGCTAAAGGAAAGTCTTGAACCAAGGAGAACTCAATGAGCTGTGGAATTTTTTACATGGTTCCTGAGGCTTTGAGGAGGGATGACACCACCCTGCAAGTGCACCACTCACCTTGAGTTTTAGTCAGTTATGAGCTATACTTTAAAATCAGTGAAGGTGCCTGACTACTGTCACATGCCCATAATCCCAGTGACTTGGGAGGTTGATGTAGGAGGAGTATAAATTTTCAAGGATAGCTTCAGCAATTTAGCCAAACCCTGTCTCAAAATAAAAAAAAAAAAAAACTAAAAAATAACTGAGGATATAACTAAGTGGTAAAGATCCCCTGGATTTAATCCCTGGTACCAGTAGTAGTAGTAGTAGTAGTAGTAGTAGTAGTAGTTGTAGTAATAATAATAATAATAATAATAATAATAATAATAATAATATCAGTGGGGGAAATCAGGGAGAAGGAGGTAGATAAGGACTGATAAGTGTAGCAAAAGGTAATCATTGACAATGAGAGCAATGAAGATGACAAGACTATAAAAATACAATATCTTGCTAAAGTCAAGCAGTATGGAGATATTTATTTAAATGTAGGCACTACAATACTGATCACTGAGTACTGTAATCAATATCCACATGATGGCTCAGTGTCTTCAAAAGAAGGTGAGGTTAGGCTGAGCATGTTGGCACACACCTGTAATCCCACCAGCTCGGGAGGCTGAGGCAGGATGATTCCAAGTTCAAAGTCAGCCTTAGCAACTTAGTGAGGCCCTGTCTCAAAATACGAAAAGGATGGGGATGTGGCTCAGTTGTTAAGCATCCTTTGGTTCAATCCCCTTGTCAGAAAAAAAAAAGGTGAGGTGGTACCTTGCACTTTCTGCATATTAAGGCAGCAAATGCAGCTCATTTTAACAAGAATGTCACCAAAAATGATCTAAAGAAAACATTTTGATGCCCAAAGTAGTAAATTGCAATTATCTAGCAAATCCAATTCTGAAGAAATTTACAGCAGGATCAAAGAAATAATGCTTTAAAAATAATATGAAGGCTGGGGGCATAGCTCGGTGATAGAGCACTTCCCTAGCATGCAGGAGGCACTCAGTTCCAGCCACAGTTCCAGAAAAATAAACAACTTTCATCAATTAAATGAAAGGTAGCTCTTAAGGAATACAGCAAATATGGGAGAAAGTGCTCAATAAATACATTTTTAAAAATAAGCTCAATTTCTGATCCTGCCTAGCCAGCATGTTGCTGAGTCACCTAAATAAATGAATGAGTAAACAAATGAATGAATGAAAATTGCCTTTCCTGGGGTTATCCTTTCTCTAGGGTTGTTCTATGGTTCTTAGAACAAATGCAATATCAAATTGCTGGAGATGGACAAAGACAACTATCTTTTTTTAAATATTTTTTTTAGTTGTCAATGGACTTTTATTTTATTTACTTATATGCAGTGCTGAGATTTGAACCCAGGGCCTCACATGTGCTAGACAAGCGCTGTACCACTGAGCCACAAACCCAGCCCACCTATCTGGTTTTTGATCATTATACATACATATTACAACCCCAGAGAGCCATCATCCTGATCTGCATAGTGTCTTCTGGGACCAGAAGCTCTGCTGTATTCTCACCACATTGGAGTATGGAAGTCTCTGCCTGGATAGAGCCTGTCTACCTCAAGACACCTTGCAGTTGTCTCTTCTGTTCTTGTTGTTTCCCTGAAAGTGCTGCTGAGCGGGAGAGCATGTCTTGCCTGCTCTTTCTACTCAAAGATCTCTTTATTAATCTCTTCCCTATAACCTTGGGACATTCTTTTCTTCATTTAGGGAAAGGGTTCTGTAATCATATAATCCCAAGACACTCTATGCCCATGAATTGCTCTTTCCCTCTCCTCCGATAACCTTTAAAAATTTTTTTTTTGTAGTTGTAGATGGACATAATGCCGTTATTTTATTTGTTAATTTTTATGTGGTGCTGAGGATCAAACCCAGTGCCTCACGCATGCTAGGCAAGCACTCTGCCACTGAGCTATGGCCCCAGCCTTCTGATAACCTTTTGTATTCTGTTTTTATATTCTTTTTTAAGTTTATTTTTTTGCAATGCTGGGAATCAAACACAGCACAAGCTAGGCAAGCTCTGCACCACAGAGCTACAACTCTGGCCCTCTACATTCGTCTTAATGATCCATTTTTGGAATATAAAAGCCAAGAAGCTGTGCAGGCAATCTCGTGTGTTCCCAGTGCTTTTCTATACTCATGAGCATGTGGCTGGCTGTTTGACTATGGAGAAGGTAAAGGGGAAATGCTGCTTATATTGTTATATCCCTCTCCCCCAAGGTCAAAGCCAGTTAAGAACCCACTTGAATCAAAGTGTGGAATATGATATGTCAAGAAATTTGTAATGTTTTGAACAACCCACAATAAAAAATTAAAAAAAAAAACAAAACAAAAACAGATCATCTTAACCAATTTTAAGTGCACAATTCAGTGGTATTGCTACCAGGAAGAGGTTCCTTGTTCCTTGTCTTCCTGAAAGAAAGATTTCAGTAGAGAGACACAGATAGAAAAAAGCATAAAAGGTTTATTTAGCTTAAATGAAAGTATGTTCCAGAGAACGTGGATTTTCCAACTGGTGGGTTTTTATATTTGGTCTGGAAACATCCCTTCCTCATATATTATGCATTCAGGGCAGTTACTACTGTTTCCTTTCATGGTATAGCGTACCTGTGCTGATTTTGCCATGTTGGAAAATTTCCCATCAGTATCTAAGCAAAACCCATGAGGTGAGGGTGGGATAGGTGCTTTATGAGTGGGGTTCTCAGTCACCCAAGGTGGAGTGGTCTTTTGTCACTCCAGATAGAGTGAGTCCTATTCTCTGTCCCTCTATCCCAGATACCACAAGAAAAAAAAAAGTGCAAAAGAATCACTGCAGGTTGTCAAATAAAATTATGAACCAAAACATGCCAAATAAATCATTGGGGGTGCAGAGCTGTCAGAGCAGGGCACTTTTTCTAGTCTAGGATCCAGATGTAGGCAGTTTTGCAGTTGCCACATCAAACAGGGAGATGGAGCTGGGGACAGAGAGTTGCAGATTAGTCACTTTGTGCTACATGTTCACTGGATGATCTGTTGGTGGGTCTGTGTGTGCCACCACCAGGCTTGGTGCTCCTCCTTTTATGGGTCCCAGGGGAGGACATTGCTTCGTCTGGTGTGTTCAATAAGTTCATGGGCCTGGATTTTCTGATGTGAGTTCAATGAGCCCATGCATCCACATTTAATTTAATAAATTCTGTTTTAATTTGAAAAAAAAAAAGCCAGTTAAGAAAAAAGTCCAGACATCTGGTAAAAATTATTCACTTATAACTAATTCAACAAGTGTCTTCTTCTTCCTCCTCCTCCTCCTCCTCTTCTTCTTCCTCTTCTCCCTTCCTCCTCCTCCTCCTTCTTCTGTTGGTACTGGGGATTAAATCTAGAGGAGTTTTACCACTGAGCAACACCCTCAGCCCTTTTTAGTTAGGGTCTGAGTTGCTGAAGCTGACCTTGAATTTGCCATCTCCTGCCTCAGCCTTCTGAGTTACTGGGATTATAGGCATGTGCCATTGCACCTGCCTTCAACAAGTATTTATTTTTTTAATTAAAAAATGTATTTTTGTACCAGGGATTGAGCCCAGAGATGCTTAACACTGAGCCACATCCTCAGTACTTTTTATTTTTAATTTTGAGGCAGGGTCTAAGTTGCTTAAGGCCTCACTAAGTTGCTGAGGCTGGCCTTGAGCTCGCCATCTGACTGCCTCAGCCTCCAAAGTCCCTGAGATTACAGGCTTGTGCCACCAAGCCCAGCAACAATTATTGCTCCAGCACTAAGAAAGTGACACTAAGGCAGACAAAATAGTAAAATATTATCTGTAAAGATGCATTTTACAACTTGGCCTAGTCTGAGGCCAAAATGACCTTCTCATTCCCTCTCCCCTGAATTAAATTTATCCATTTAGTCAGACTGAATATTCAGCTGAAAACTGAAGCCACTTCCTCCACACTTTCAGTCTGGTTCCCTGCCTTCAATGAGCAGAATGCACTTGGAGAATGCAAGAGTGGGAAAAAGAGCAGAATAGCCTGTGAGTTGGTGATGCAAAGAAGGGTCAAACAGGGCTGAATCTCACATATGGAGTGACCTCTTCTCCAGTCTCACCAGTCACCTACATGAGGGGATGGAAAAAGGAGCAGAACCCTTAATCCACATACTTCATGAAGGGTGGTGGAGTTCCTATTTTATGAATAGGGGCAGAAGCATGAAGAGAGGAAAAATTATTCCCTTTGCAATTAATATTGCAGTTTTTAATTTATTCTTGAATTTTTTTTTTTTTTTTGGTTCTAGGGATTGAACCTGAGGGTGCTCAACCACTGAGCTACATCCCCAGCACCTCCCCTTTTAGTTGTTGATGAACTTTTATGCATGTATTTATATGCAGTGCTGAGAATTGAACTCAGTGCCTCACACATGTGAGGCAAGCACTCTACCACCGAGCCCCAATCCCCTACCCCTTTTGAGACAGGGTCTTGCTAAGTTGCAGAGGTTGGCTTTGAACTTATGATTCTTCTGCCTCAGCCTCCGGAGTAGCTCACAAGCATGTGCCACTATGCCTGGTTTATTCTCGAATTTTGATTATGATAAAGATGAATTTATCTAGATATGCCAAATTGGTTTTTTTAGTGCTAAGTATCATTATTATTGCTAATTGAGATGGCTGTAATATAGAGGGACACTTTACTTCCATTAATTAATGCATCCATAAAAATTAATGTCTAGGGGCTGGGGTTGTATTGTAGCTCAATGATAGAGCACTTGCCTAGCACATGTGATACCCAGCACACATAAAGATA
Organism: Marmota flaviventris; assembly: GCF_047511675.1. Taxonomy (NCBI): domain Eukaryota; kingdom Metazoa; phylum Chordata; class Mammalia; order Rodentia; family Sciuridae; genus Marmota; species Marmota flaviventris. The sequence continues at coordinate 121,413,069 of NC_092518.1, forward strand.
AACAAAATAAAGGTATTGTGTCCATCTACAACTAAAAAAATAAACAAAAATTAACATCCATATCGTACTTATTACAGAATTGACTTCAGAGTTCTTTCTACAAATTTGTTTTCTTCATATGGAAAATATAAAAGATGACATTTATAACAGGGCTAAAATCTAGCTCCTTCAAGTTTTATCTTTGTTTATATACACTAAATCATAATATTAAATCTGAACCTGAGTCCTCAAATCCTTACTGTGTCAGTCCTGGGCCTGTTTACTCTGAGATGCATTCCTCATGCTTCCCTGCTCTGCCCTGTACTGTTTCCCAGGGTCTTAAGTTAGCTGGTTTCCAGCTGGGTTCTGTCAATGGAAGGTGCTGACTGCAGGCTTGGAGGCAGAAGCCAGGATATTTTTGCCTCAGGCTTCATCTGCTTCAGACAGGGATTCCATGATTCCCACTTGTCAAGTGACCAAGCCATAGACCCCAGAAACTCCACCTCCTCCTTTTATCCCCCAGCTTTCCGGTGGTTCCAGCCCCCTTTTCCTAATCTCTAGGGTGCTTTTCAGAGTCCTCAGTAAATTTTTCAGCTGTACCACCTCTATAATCAATTACTTGTATTGAGTTCCACCACTTAAAATACACGAATGGTCTGTTTTTCATTTTGCAACCTGACCGATGCTCTGGGCTTGAGAAGATTTTCATTAATATCTTCCTCAGATCATGAAAATGAACCCACTCAAATGAAAGCAGGGAGGAGGGGGTGTGATGTAGACCATTACCAGGTTAGGAAACCTAGCTATAGCTGTTTTTTCTTTTCAAAGTGCATCATAGAAAACTTGTGTCCAATGATGTTAGTAGATGGTCATTGCAAAAAAGGGTTCCTTGGCCCAATGTCTGGAACACATTGGGTTAAACAAAGTCAAGTGCAATTCTTCAATTTGAGGTTTGTCATGTAATGTTCTAGTATGTACTATAATTTCTCAAACAGGAGACTATCATACACAGAACTTCTCAAATGCATCTAACCAGAGAACCTAATTTTTCAAGGAATAGCTAACATTTCCCAGGACTATCATTTCACATAACAGTTTGGAAAATGCTGAGCAACGATGACCTCATCCACTTTTATTTTTTTTTTGGGGGGGTTAGTACTGGGGATTTAGCCCAGGGGCGCTCAACCACTGAGGTACAACCTCAACCCTTTTTGAGACAGGGTCTTGCTAAGTTGCTGAGGCTGGCTTTGAACCTGTGATCTTCCTGCCTCAGCCTTCTGAGTCACTGGGATTACAGGTGTGCACCACCATGCCTAACTTGGCCAGACTTTTAAAAAATATTTTTCATTGTCAATGGACCTTTATTTATTTATATTCAGTGCTGAGAATCGAACCCAGTGCCTCACACATGCTAGGCAAGCAGACTGATCCACCGCCCCAGCACCTTGGCCAGACTTTTGATATGAGTTGAATCATTTGGGATAGAAGAGTGCTGTCAATGTTCTTGCTTTTTTATCTACATACTTTAGATATCAGGGTTAAGTAGCTAATTTGATTCTCTTTATTAAGATTATAGAAATTTGTGTTCTTACTCAAAGCGTGGGAAGAAGGGATAGGATATTAAAACTTGCATCTGCATCTGTAGAAGTACCAGTAATAAAAATGAATGAAGGGAAGGCCCAAGACTAGGCTATTGGAACTACTCATCTCAATCCTAAAGGCAACAGCATGAATCCAGCCTATGGTTTAATTTGGGGCAGGAATGGTAAGCCCAAATGAAAATCACCACAGTAAGGTTAGTATTTTATTTATTTCAGAATCCAGCAGGAAATGCTTTAGAAGTCCTAGACAAAGTGTGGCAAAGCAGGAACAGGAAACAACATGGGTCATACCTAAGTTCTGTTAAGATAATTATCTTGGGCTGGGGTTGTGGCTCAGTGGTAGAGGGCTTGCCTAGCATGTGTGAGGCACTGGGTTTGATTTTCAGAACCACATATAAATAAATGAATAAAATAAAGGTCCATCAACGTCGAAAATAATTTAAAAAAGATAATTAGGGCTGGGGTTGTGGCTCAGTGGTAGAGTGCTTGCCTTGAATGTGTGAGGCACTGGGTTCGATTCTTAGCACCACATATAAATAAAAAAATAAAGGTCCATCAACAACTAAAATAAATAAAATAAAAAAATTTAAAAAGATAATTAACTTACCTGAGCATCATTTAAAAAAATATTTTTAGTTGTCAATGGATCTTTTGTTTTATTTATATGAGGTGCTGGGGATCAAACTCAGGGCCTCATACATGCCAGGCAAGAACTCTATCACTGAGCCACTACTCCAGCCTCATGAGCATCAGTTTCTTTACCTGTAAGAATCTGGAGTTCAGTGATCTCTACATAAGAGATATAAAAACATAGCTGTAAAGTGCTATGCAGATGTTACCTAATAAACTATATTTTAGTCTTATGTGTTCAGCTTAATTGTATGTTCTTTTCCATTAATTTTTTTGGGGTGTACTGGGGATTGAACCCAGGGGTACTTTACCACTGAGCTACATCCTTAGTCCCTTTAAAACAAAAATCCCACATTTTTATTGGTGCATTATAGTTGTAAACGATGATGGGATTTGTCACATATTCATACATGCAGGGTTTTTTTTTTTTCTGAGACAGGGTCTCACCAAGATACTGGGGCTGGCCTTGAACTTGTTATCATCCTGCCTCAGTCTCCAGTGTCTTTGGGATTATAGGTATGTGCCATGGTCTCAGCTCCACATTTTTACGCTTCATTGTTTAAACATTTTTAACTTGTAATTGTGAAATAACTTCAGAGTTGTTGTAAAGATAGTACAAAGAATTCTCATTTAGCTTCCAGATTCCCCCAAATATAACACACAATCACAGCTCAATTTCAAATATCATAAACTTAACATTGAAATGCTACATATATAACATTAAAGAATCTACATATTATAGTCAAATTTTGCTAATTATCCCAACAATGTTCAATATGGTCCAAGATCTGGTTGATGATCATATGGTGCATTATTGTCATCATGTCACTGTTGTTTTGGTTTCTGTTATCTGGGATAGTTCCTCAGTTTTGGTCTTTCATGGTGTTGATGAACTTGAAGATTGCAAACCAGTTAATGAGCAGAACACCCTTCAGTTTGGGTTTGTCTGATGTTTTCTCATGGTTTGTAACATTCTGGTGGTTTGTTTATTCATGCCATCAGGGGGTGGTATAATAATGGAAATATAGTGTCCCAGTTAAGTGTACAGATTCTACTCAGAATACCTGGGTTCCACGTTCCACATTTGGTTCTACCAGTCTGTGTAACCTTGTTTTATATTTTTATTTTTTTGACTCAATTTCTTTACCTTTCAGATGGAAAGGTGTCAGTACCTATCTTCTAGGGCTGTTGAAATTATAAAAGGTATGTACATACACACATAGTGGTTGGAACACAGAGAGTATAATAATTCCTGGCACACAGTGAGTATAATAATCTTAGCTAACATTTCTTCAGCACTTTCCTTTGCACATCAGATGCCGGGCAAAATGTATTCAATTAATTTTAAAAAAGTTACAAAATAATTAAACCCCCCTTTTTTTCTGACAACTATTCCTAGAACTCCAGCCCTCATTAGCATGCTTCTAGCACTTCACCCATAGATGCATTCACTGAATAACCATAGTGATAACCTCAGCCCTTAACCTTTCCATATGCTTCTTGTTGAAGGGGCCAAACCACTCAGACCCTCACAACATCCATTGTATTGGCCAATCCTGGGCAGACACAGCAGGGAGGCAGAGAGGGAGTTGCCTACAATGCTGGATAGGGGGGAGGGAAGGAAGCCTGAACAGATTCCAAGAAGCTAGAAAGCATGTAAAACACATCTGTGAACATTTGGTAAAAGACAACTGTTCATTAAAAAGTCAAAGCAACAACAACAAAATCCCTCAACATAAAAATAACAATGCAAGGCTGGGGTTGAGGCTCACGGGTAGAGTGCTTGCCTAGCATGCTCAGGGCTCTGGGTTCAATACTCAGCACCACATAAAAATAAATTAATTAATTAAAAAATAACAATGCTTCCATCTGAGTAGCAAATGACATTTTACAAAGCAATTTTGATCCTTTACCTCATTTGATTCTTACCCCTCAAGATACCATTTGTATGGATAGGGGAATGGGTCTAAGTGGCAACCTGAAGCTTTAATTCAGGCTTTGCCTCTGAATGGGGGGGGGGGGGGAGAGGAGGAGGGGGGGGAAGGGGGAGGGGGGAAGAGGGGGAGGAGAAAGAGAAAGAAGAAAGGAGGAGGAGGAAAAAGATGTAGTAAATAGAGCTCAAAGACAAACAGGATTAAAATCTAACAAAATGCAGAGACTGAAGTATAAAAATGCAATCAGTATCACTGTAACAACTTGGCAGTCAAGGACAGCAGGGTTTTCCAAGAAAAGGTACATTCATGAGGCCTTGGGTGCAGATTAAGCAATGTAAGGAGAGTGGGAAAAGTATATATGCATACTTAAAAAAAACAATTTTGTAGTTGTAGGTGGACAGCATGCCTTTATTTCATTTGTATATTTTTTATGTGGTGCCGAGAATCAAACCCAGTGCCTCACACATGCAAGGCAAGCGCTCTGCCACTGAGCTCCAGCTCCAGCCCTATATATACTTTTTAAAAATAAAGTCTATTTCTGGCTATTTAAGAATCAAATCGTTTCAATAGGTTGGAGACAGACCATAGCAACAGCAGCATCAAGCACTGCTACGCACACAGTAGAGTCATTCCCTTATCACTATTTATTTCCTGATCAGATTGCACATTTCCCCCTTTCATTAGTGCATTAAAGTTGTATATAATTGTTGGGTTCATTCTGACATAATCATCCATGCATGGAATTTTATTTAATCCATTTCCTGACTGGATTTTTTAAAAAGTTTTGGTACTAGGAATAAAACCCAGGACCTCCCCCCATGCTAAGCATATACTCTACCATTGAGGAACACTTCCAGCCCCCTGGCTGGACTTTTATTTATGCAATAATAAGAAATGGTTTTTAAAAAACTCCCATGAATATCTTACCCTCTCCAAATTAGTTGTTACCACAAAATGCCAATTGAAATTATGTAGTAATGGTCAGCCTTGTGAACTATGTGAAAAGAGAAAACTTATTTCCCATCACCAAATTGTTCCCATATTATTTTGATGTCAAACTGAGACCTTTCCAAAAAAGACATTAAAATATCAATCATATCATACCAAAGTTTATTGATTACACCAAAGAAAAATTCTGTAATGAAAAAGGCAAGTTGCATTGATAAAAAGATGGCATCACATTCGTTTTAGAAAGCAACATAGATGTAAAAAATTGCTTATGTGAAAAATGTAATATTGCAGTTCCACTTTGCAAGCTGAAAAATGATTTTTGTCAACATTTGCATAAAATCTGAACATTTATATGCTGCCTGTTACTAAAAAAATTTCATCACTAGATTATGAATTTTGCAAATTTTAGGCTTACATTTATACTGTTGCTGGTGTATATGTGGTAGATATGGAATGAATAGTTTCAGTTTAATAGGCAACAACCTCAAACAGTGTACAACAGTTGTGAAAATGATCAGGACATTTTAATAGCTCAAGATTATTCAAATTATAAATATGTGGTTCTGTTATTACATTTCCTCCCCTTCTGTCACAAAATAGGGTGGTCAGATTGTAGGAATACTAGATGGATTATTCCAAATTATTTCATCTGTTAACTTCACACTAGCCATTTTATAGCTCATTAATAAAAATACCTTTCAAAAAAAAGCCAGGTCCTTCTCAAGGGTCTAGGCCACGATCTTATATATCATTGCCATTCTAAATTTGACCTGTAGTGCTCAGTGTAACATGTAGCTGAAACATGACTCTAAATCTCCTTTACTCTTTCTTGTTGGCAGCAACACATTTTACATGCAACCAATTTTATTTCTACTATGCTGAATATTCTAATTATGCCAACTCTTTAATGGTTCTGGCATTATACAAGCCTACTTTGGCTCTCTTATTTGTATTCAGTCCCTACAGTTCTTCTGAAAAACATAGCAACAACTATAAAAACAACAACAAGAACAAGAACAAGAACAAAACATCAAAAGCTTTCCTGGGTTAGACATTTTAGCTCTTTGGGATAGGCAAAGAATTTAAAGACTTTGTCTTTAGCACATTACCTCAAATACAGGCTACCAGAAAACAGCACACTTAGGCAGTTGTGAATGACATCTAACAAAATACTCAAAAATAATATTGACAGAGGAAAACAAATTAAATAATAAAAGGGATAAGTAATGATGAAATGGTTTCTGATAATTAAAATTATGTCCTTTCTAGAATTAAAAAAAAATACACCTAAACATTAACACAAAATATATGTGGAAGAAAACTACACCTAAACATTAACACAAAATATATGTGCCATATGGACTATATAAAGATATTGGTAGAGACTGAATCCAGTACTTTTCCAAATCAAGGTACAATCTACACATTAATAATAGTACAGGCATGCCAGAAAGAAAAAGGTAGAAATTGATATGAAAATATTTTAAAAGATCATTTTAATTTAGCAGTCAAATCTGAGACCATTTACATCCAAAATGTGTCTGATTTTACCAATGAATAAAGACATTTCATATTTAGTTTTAAGTGAACTCATTAGGAGCCTAAAGTCTTCTAAGTCCAGCAAGTTGAGGCCCTAACCAAGATCAATTTAACAGTTTAGAATTATACCACTTGCACTGGTCAAATTAGCTATGAGAGAGACACAGAGTCATACCTCTACAGGCAGAACCAGCTTGGGATGGATGTCTCCTCTTCCCCAAATTGGCAAGTTAAAAAAAAAGGTGCTGCATTATATGCATGACTGCAACCTCTTTGAAATAAAAACCGTTTAAAATAAGTTGTTCTTTCTAGTCTCTTTACATAAAATGATAAAAGGCTAATGTTTAGAATGGCTTTATTTTTGTATAAAAATGATCTTACCCACTTTGCCTCAGTTTCCAGTAAAATAAACAATGGAAAAAAATCTGTTTATTCTCTATTTTGAGGGACTACTAAATGACTGAAATGTTTTATGCTTTATTTTCAAGTCTAGTAGCCTTACTAGTGGTACTTAATTCAGAAAAACAAAAACAAACATTTTTTTCTGTTCTCACAATAACAACCAGAGTCAACACTTCCCACACAAGTGTTCAAGGTATTTTTGGGCAAAGATATTCTACTAAGACACAATTAGCATGTGGGTGAACAGAAAAGATGAACTCTCCCATCTGATGCATCGATACCATCTAGTCCTTCAGTATTCAAGTATTCCTTTTGTTTGAAAAAAAATAATTTAAGATGATCATTCAGCAGGAATGAGAAATGTGGTCCAAACACTCTATGTCTTCTGCCAAGCAAAAAATGTAATACTGTATTTTAGTAAAATCTATTCATTCCCATTGCATGACTTCTACTTTATACTATTGTATTTAAATCCATTCACAAAGTCAATGGGTTAAAAGAGCACCCATTTGGTAGTTAAGATTATTCTAACTAAAGCCAGAATTTTAAATATTCTTGCTTTCAACTTCATATAATTCTTAACTTAGAACTTTGGCCATAATGGCTAATTATAATAACTGTAAATGCTTAGGAGAGTATTTTAATGGACATTTATTCTGAACCCTAAGACATAAGAGAGTGGTTTAGTTTTTGTTGCATATTGAGTATCCTGAGATGATAACTTTTTTGGTGGTTTCTTCATGTTTTCTTTTTTTTTTTTTAGCTGTAATCACTGTCAATATGCTTGTAGGACAATAACATAGGCAGTTCAAGATTCGGATTCTGAAAAATTTAAAATATACAGTTAAAAGATGTATTTTAATAATAATATAAAACCATCTGTTTAGCATTTTCAAAAATAAATCACATAGTAAATTTTGTTATGCAAGTAAAGCAACTGTCTCAACAAACTGTCAAGTTTTATTCACATGCAGGGGAAAAAAAAAAAAAAAACAGTGGCACAATTACCAGATTTTAACCCTGTCTTCATTTGTCAGCTGAGTAGATTCAGGCTTGCTTTTTGCTTTTGGATTGCTCCAGGTTTCTCCTAATAATACTACAGCAGAGTTTTAACATACTTTGATCCCTTCCTGTAGGCTGGAAGCTTCTTGAAAACAGGTACATTTTATTTATCTTTTTATCTCTAGTATCTAGTACAATGTCTGGCACATAGTAGATGCTCAGGAAATGTTGAATGAATGAATGAATGGGTTAGTTTTTTTGGATGTGTGAATTTTGACAGGAACTCTGAAGATATATTCAGTTTTAGAAGAGTTCTGAGAAAAATTTCTTCCTTTACTGACGGAAACATGCTCCCCCCCGCCCCAAACTACTTAAGTTATTTTCCATTTTGGTAGATCATGGGCTATCAGTCAATTGACTCTTCTACTTTTCTTATGTATCATCTTTTTAGAAAATGAACCAAAGAAATTTCTGTAAGGAATCTGTAGATTCTTTTCTGTGCTTTATACATCATAAACTTCTATAATCAGAATGGAGTATAATGGACAAACTGATCACTGAATGTATTTCAGGTATATTGAGAAGTAGAAGTCATATGCCTAACTTTGATTTTCCACTCAAACTCAAGCTTTTTCAACCTGAGTAGTGAAGGTCTTAAGGAAAATGCTATTTCTTTCCATTTTGGGATATCATTCTTGACATGGACATTACAAATCCATTAGAATAGAATATCTTTCATTTCTATTTATGTTCCATGTACTTCAGAACCACTACTTGGTATTCAGGCAGCTTTGCAGGGTCATGGTGACTCTAACTAAAATAAGGTTGCCATTCGCATTGAGAGAATATCAAAGGAGTCAGCTGGTTCCCTTACAAACCAACTCAGTGGCTTTTTATCAGCCAAATATTCTCCTTGGAGGAGAAATAATGTTACATGAAAATCTATTCCTGGAAGAAATAACTACATTAAAATTAAAACAATTATTAAAAAAAAAAAAAAAAAAAAAAAAAAAAAAAAAACTTTCCTTGGTTCTATGTTAGCCATTGTAGGAGTTAAGGCCCTGGAGAAGCCAAAAGCTGTAGCAGTGTCTGCTACTCAGCCTAGTGCCCCAACCATAGACCAAACTAAAGAAAGCAATCCAGGGGGATACAAAATTAACTGGAAACAGTACAGCTAAAATGCATCTTACAGTTTAGGACAAAGTAATCTGGGACAAAGGGGTCAAAGACTTTGAAGGTTACTGAGAAACAATTCATCACTGAGGGGAAACATACACATGAGTCATTACAAAATGGGTAAAAAGATGAACACAGCAAAAGGAGTCCACTTCCAAAATAACACTGCAGATGCAGACTGTGGTGAACTGCAGGAGGTAAAAGAACCAATGGATTCAATCCATTAGTTTAATTTTCATTCTTTTCCAGAGAGAGGGAGATTTGATAGCTGATGAAAAAAAAAATGGGCATCTGAAGTAGACTCAATCATTAGCCTCAAAGTGAACTGACCCAGAATCTTATGATGATCATTAATTTTTTTTGTGTGTGTGAAAGATGGCCCTGCTGTAAGCTGTACAGAGTTGTTTCCAACCTGATATTGTAAGTCTCGTTCATGAATTACTCTAAATTCCCATAGATGGATAAAAGACCTCTAAAGATGTGGGTGCCAAAACCCCTGCAGTAGCAAATGTAGAGTGAACATAAAGAAATCACTCTGAGTTAAAGGGCTCATCCTATGGTATTTCAATTCCCCCCAAATATATATTTTGGGGTCAATGATATAATATGGTATAAAATAAATTTACACATTTTTGGAAATATGAACTGTGAGGCATTTTATATCATTAGGCACGCATCCCCCTGAATGGCTAGGAAAGATTTTACCTCTGAGAGTTGAAACATTTAGCTTGAATAAAACTTGACATTAAAAATGTTATGATTAGAGTAGACTGGTTCATTAACATGTATTTGGGGATCAGACAGTTACAAAGACATTAAGTGTATACCTGCAAACACACAGACACAGCACATGAAGGTACAGACACATTTGATTATTTTTACAAAATTCCGAGAAAAACATGCAATGCTAAACTGACTTGATATTATACAGATGCAATTTTGGAATATTTATTTTTAATTTTCAAAATTGTCTTTATAAATCAGAATTATATTTCATAATGATTATCAATAAGCATTTTCACATGATGGAACAACCATGACAACTTTCCACTTACAAATTAAATATATTGTATCACTAATTCAGTTTTGAAATATGTCTAAAATTTTCTTAGGGGGTTTAGCAAATTTAAAATATATATTTCCTATATTCCAAGTAATGCATCTTTATATTTTTGCAAAGAATAGTATAAAGTTCACCACACCAACAGCAGAGACAATTTAGAGAGTGATATTTTCATTTTTTCTTTATAATGCTGTTAATCTGTTTCTTTAAAGCCAGCCCACTTGTTTAACACTAGGTACCTGTTACAATATATTAGATTCGTCTGAGAATGTTCGTAAAAGAAGAGGTCTGACTGAAGGTCTGGTGGATAATGAGTCAGATGCCCTTCTACAGCTCAGATTTCTCTGTAATAGTGAGGCAAAGATACTTAAAGCATTTGAAGATTGGTTAACCTACCTTGTGATAAAAATGTAAAAGAAAAAATCATTTCCTATAGACTACACTCTTGTGGCCAAAGGTACAAATGATTAATTACACTACATAGCAAATGAGTAACATTCAAATGAATACATTTAAAGGCCTAAGAAAGTCTTCAACTCATATTGTTTCTTGTGGAAGAAGTAAATAGAAATTAGTAGTATGTGGCAAACTTGGGTTTTTGAAATGGTACTGGTAGGTTATATGGTAAGATGAGTCAATATGGTTTGATTAGTAAACCTTACCATCCTTTTGGTGAACACCTCTGAGAGTTGTGCTGGTGCTGTATGTCAAAGAGAAATTTGTGCAAAACTCCTGTTCTGGTGAAAATACTAGCTTCTACATGCTATGGTTACTACTTTATACCCTGGATCAATGAAACTGTAGATTATAGTCAAAGCTTTTGAAGATTACTTCCTCTTTAGTGAGACAATTTGGAAGGTGAACAAATGATTCTAAAAAAATGACAAAATACTGAGTATCAATAGAAGATATAAAAATGAGTCATGAGAAGTAATTTTTCATAAAGAATCAGAAAATGATGTCAGGCAAATGAGAATGCAAGCAAGTTGGTACATTAAGAAAGGAAATCACCTTATTCACTCCAAGAGAAACTGTGATTGCTGGAAGTTTGAGAAAGCATGAAGATAGTAGATGTTCCTGAGGAAGGGAGGCGTTTCGTTACCTTGTTCACAATTGCACAAAAGGTGGAAAATTGCAGTAGAAAAGAGAGAAATGCAGAAACCAAGGGAAAAAAAAGAAAAGAAAAGTAAATATTCTCTTAGATGTAAGACATTTTAAAAGAAACCTTGAGAATTGGAAGCAGAAATGACATGTTAGTTTTGAAGACGTTACTTCCTGAAGTAAAAGTAGAGTTAAAATTAATCTATTATATGTGCCACCCACTATTTATCTATGTACCAATTTTAAATTATTTTGTTAATGGGAAGGTATTATTTTAAATAAAATATTCTAAAATGTTTCTCATTAAAATAAGGCTTATCTTTAATCATAATTCACTACCCTACATTTGTTCAAAGTTCATTGGTCACAGAGCTATGTCCAGGGTCCATCCTCAATTATCAATCTACCTTGAAGTTACTCTTACCCCTATCCAACTGCACAGATATATTATGAATGGACTGATTGCCCTTGGACAGCTGCAAGTCAAAAACCTCACCACAACTAACATAATGGGAAAACATTTGGTGGCACCATCATCCCATCTGACTTGAACTTCCTTTGTTTTAACATAATTTTATTGGTTTCCCCATTTTTCCTTACAGAGATCTCTTTAGAAAGGTAGGTTAAATTTTACCTAGGTGAGATGTTTCCTTCAAAACCCAGAAGTTCAAAATTAATAAACTATCTAGAAAAATCTAATAGGTTATTTTTTCCTTCTAATTTTGTTTCTGAAATTATAAGGAAACATACAGACTTGGTTTTGGCTTTGCCCAAACAAAACAGAAGATGAGTGGTCAGCTATGAGGATAAGTTGAACAACTGTACTGATCAAGATTATCCATAATATCTTCTTAGTGACTAAGGAAAATAGGTTTAGGAAAAGATACCAGCTCAAGTAAAATATGTATCAGACAGAATCTAATAAGAAAAATTTTAAAGACAAATGCTTCTATTTACTCTTTTTTGACACAATTACACTTTTTCCTGTTCATATTTTACCTTAAACAAAGAAAGGTAGTCATATATTGGTAACATGCAAATCACCAACTGATAAAACTAGAGAAAAAAACATTTTTAGGTTCCAAGAAAAAAAAATTTAAGTTCTTTTATATTCTATTTTGTGGGCAAAAACCTTGCAGCAAAACTAACATGATACCAAGTCCCCCATCAATGTGTTTAACACGTATAAGTCTATTTAAGATCGAAACTTAAGCACACTTGGTGTGCTTAAAAACTTGTATCCAACCATGAAAGATAAAAGTATTCTGGAAAAGCACAGCCTTTGAGATAGAAGTCCCCTGCTTTTCTCCTTTGCTAGCAAAGCAATAAACCATCTTTTCCCTGTTTCTCAATTTAAAAAAGTATTCTGTGAAGCAGAATTTTAGGAGTTTAACATATTAGGTGTTAAGGTTAATTTATAAGGGGAAAAAGGAGCTATGAAAGTACAGGAAGCAGTAGAAAGCATGAAAAGAGTATCTAAAGCAACTGGTAGTAGGGTACGATAAGGATGACAGGAGATAATGAGCTGAAACAGTATGAAATTTCCACATTTCTTTGCAGTCATCTAGAGACCTTTCACACCAGCTCAATTAGCAGCATGTCAAAGAGGCCAATGGATAAAGGCCCATCTTAACAGCCACAACATTAGGATTCAATTTCATTATTACCATTATTATTAAAATGATAAATTGTATTCTCCAATATTTCCAAAGTGCTTTCTTGGGGAATTTTGTTCAGAAAGCTGACATTCTTGTTTTTCCTGTGTTCTACTCAGAAAGAGCTCACTACACAATGAAATATTTCTTCCTATTTGTGCAGATGTCCCATGTTAGGCATGGTTATGTTCCTAGATCCATTCCCATTTGACCATTCTTCCCATGTTTGTCAGGCAAAGTCAATCCTCTTTCTTCTGGCTGTAGTGGTTTACATGAGAACATATTAAATAAGGACATGTGGAAATATCAAGTGATATTGGCTAGAAGGTCCAGGTGTATTTCAATAATTTACAGATAGGCAATGACTATGGTTACTTAGATAGAACAACTTTGTGAAATACCAAAAATCCTTAACTTTAAACTACCTTTGAAGTGTTATCTTGCTGTTTCACTGTTCAAAGCTCAATGGTAGTTCCATCATACACTGTCAGTAGCAGTACGGTTATGCAGCTTTGTCACTTTATATGCTAAAGAAAAGCTCTATGGTTCTTAAAAATGGGATTTTTGGGACAAAAATTAACCTCACTGCTGAAATTTCAGCTGAAGGTTATGTCCTGAACTATAATCCTTGGGTTAGCTACTTTTGAAGATATAATTCTTTTTAAAAAAATATTTATTTTTCAGTTTTCGGTGGATACAACATCTTTATTTTTTATTTTTGTGTGGTGCTAAGGATCTAACCCATAGCCCCGTGCATGCCAGGCAAGTGCGTTACCACTTGAGCCACATCCCCAGCCCGAAGATATAATTCTTTATAATGCAAACATCATGACAGATCTTGGCAGTGTTGGAGGCTGCCATTTTTTTATGGAGGCTTCAAAACTTGAATAACTCAGTTTTGTTATAAAAAGTCTTATATATATATATATATAATTGATTCTCCTATTCTGTTTTATACCTGCTTCCTGAAAAGAGTTCAATAAGAATGTCCTTTATAACTTAACTAGAGTGAGAGCCTTGTTTGATTCATTCCAGAATTACTAGCATCTACTACAGGAGCTAACTCACAGTGGGCCCTCAGGCAATGTATGCTGAATTGAATGGAATTCAACATAAGGCTTATTCTATAACTGTTAAATATAAATGGCTTAGCCTCTTTCTCAAATGCCATAGAGACATTTTCACTATCCATTTCCAAGTCCCGTTTTTAAAGCAGCTGCCAAGAGCCACATGTGGATAGCTTTGGCACCCCAATTTCCATAAGCATTTCTGGATGTGTACCCAGGATGCCTAATGATTGAAGTCAGGGCTACCTTCTACTCTAGATTAGGACACAAATCCCATTACAGAGCCTATCAGGATATGAAGAAGACCCAGTATAAGAGAATCTTTTGCCTCCCTTTAAAATGGAGCCAATGCCTTAGCAAGGAATACTGAACAAAGTAGGAAGCCTCTCAAAAATGTTAGACTCTTGATCACTAAGCATAAAGACTAATACATTTTAGGGAAAGTAAGATACCCATTTTCCTTTATTTAGAAGTTGGCCTCTCCTTTTTTGATATGGTCAAACAGGGCATTATGCAAATAGATGTGACTTATCAGAATCTCTGTGGCTGCTATGATTCGGTTGGCCTTTATCCATTCATAGGCAATACAATGCTCTTGCATTTTCTCATGAAAAAAGAGGCAGCACTGCTGAGTGCCCACAACTATTTTGCCTCTATGCAACTCTCAAAATCCCACAGAGTCTGAAAAACCATTTAGCCTTTCAGACATAGGATATAAAGAGAGATGTTCATCAGTAGGTGGTTCAACAAATGTTGATTCATTCAGTGAGCATATGAATGAGTGAATGAATGAATGAATGAATGAAAATGATTATGGAAAATTTCCTGATTCTTCTAACACATTAGCATGCCAAGCTATAGCACAGATACTAGAATTCCTCCCATCATGGATATAACCCATGGTAAATTTGATCTTAAATCCTTGGCAACATTGTATGCTGCTAAATAAAAAGGGCTGCAGTCCCAGAATTTCATACTTTCAACAGAAGTTTGGAATCTGCTGTTTGCATGGAAAGAAAATGCTCTAAGTCTTTATCTGTGATTTCTTAGTAGCATCCCTCCAATGGCCTATATAGATATCACCTCCAGCCAGTGTCTATTTTTTTAAAAAAGAAGACCTAAGTAAGAGGATAAGATGATATGCTAAAAATTTTTGATTTCAGAGATTTTGTACCATCTTTAGAACATGAAGCTGGATGTGAGCCATTATTTAACATAGCTCCATTATCCCAAATAAGAAAAACTTCTAGAAGTACCCCCAAAAGTATATTATCAAATAAGGATAATGAAAGAGCAACTCAGAGATCCTCCTTTACAAATTCTTCATTATACAAATAGGCACTAAACCATTACTGCATTTTTTATTTGGCTTCATGCAAATTGCCACTTACACCAGTCTGGGAGGAACCTGTTGTATTGACCTGTTCAATTGATATTAAGGTATAATCAGATAATGAGAAAACCACTTTTCCATCCTAAAACTAAAAGCCAGGCTGGAGGGAGTTAGCTAGAGGGCTATTGGAAGGATTAAAGAGTGAACTAACATAGTCTTATCTAGACTAACATTACTGTGTCCAGTTTCAACCTATAAGGCATACAAAATCAGAGAGTTCAGGGCAATTCTGACCACCTAACTATACAGACTGGCCTTAAATAGGAAGAATCAGTGTAGATTATGCCACTGACAGTTCCCTTTTAATTGGGGCTGACACTGACTTGTTACATGAAGTTCCTCTTTTGTACTTCTAACCAATGAAGATTTTCCCACTGTATTAATTTTAGATCTTCATGTCTACCTAATGTCAACCACTGGATTCTATCAACAACAACAATAATGCTCCATGATCTATCAGTTTCGTGGCCTGGTTGGCAAATTTGATCAAATACCTTAGGTAGTTATAGCTTCGAATATTTCCTGAAAATACTGTGTTGAGGAGCTATAAGACCTAGGTGATGTCAACATAACAGAAACAGGGTTTTATTATAGCAAAGCTAGCATTGGCAGAAATATGACATATTTGGTCAAAATCTACCAGAGGTTTTATTTGCTAGGCTAATCTATCCTTTTCACCTTAAAGGCTTTTTAAAAAATGTTCAAAAGATATCAGATAATGTGACGGAAGAAAATAATTTCTCATTCCCAACAGGAAATTTGCAATTTAATAGGAAAAAAAATAAAAACACACTCATAAAACAATCTTGAATTTTTATAAGTGTGTTTGGAAGGATAAGGATGTAGAAACCATATCCAGGGAATTTTCTTTGGTTTAAGTATACTGCTGGGAAGACAGGGCTAGAAGCAACACAGAGATTAAGCAGCACTATAATTAAAGGAAGGGGAAAGGTTTAAAAGAGGCAAATTGGGATTATCAACTTAAAAAATCTGCAAACAACCCACAGGGAAATTTCTAAAGTTAAAGCTGAAATGTTGGTGTGGAAATTCCTGGTGGGAAAATTCTGGGATAAATAAAAATGAAACCATGTTTTCCTTTTTAAATTCCATATGGAGCATATGAGATACTCCATATGGATTGCTAAAGGTCACATAGAACACTATTAAGGAATCTACTTACCACCTGCATTGGATAACGAAGTTTTTACTATACTTTTTATGCAGAAGAGGAAATTAAGTGATGAACCTGCAAGGAGGGGTTTAACATGCTGTAACTAATGCAATTCTCTAAATACAGTTTTTAGTTCATGGCAGATATTGAAGCCCCTTCCAAAAATTAGGTTAAATTTTAAACAGTTCTTACCCTGGCACTTCTTCTTTTTACATTCTTTAATACTATCAGGAGAATCTCAGGGAAAAGGCTGATAAATATTAGAAGAATTATGGCCAGCCATGTGGATACAGAAGATAGCATTTGAGCAAATACGAAATACATTCTCTGTTGTTTGAGAAAAGGCCTGGAGTGGAAAGAAAATACATAATGGAAAAACAAATGAGTTCCTGTCAAGTGAAAACAGAAGTTTAATTGAAACTGTCTTTTGTATTTAAAAGAAATCTTCCTTATACACATTAATAAAAGAAATTTCTCTAGAATGTCCCCAAAGTGGTAACCATATTTCATTTACCAAATGTTTGGAAAGAAAAGGAATGAGAATCAAAGGGGAAAAATAATAAAATTCATCTGACTTGAAAACAATCAGGCAATCAACTATAAAGCTGCCAACTGGTGAATATTTATGTGCATTAGAAAATGCTTGAGCTTCAAAAATATTCAAGAGAAATGATGGTTAATTTTTATCCTAACAGGCATTTTATTTCCTCAGCTGTCTTATTAATATGAGAATGAATTTATGTTCCTCATTTAGTGCTCTTCATTTAGAAGTTTAAAAGACATTTTTATACCACTCCCCTTGAAAATCCTATGTAAATTCAAAAAGGACTGTAAAGCTTACAGTCTCTCACAAATGAGAGTAATCTGTCATTATCATCTGCAAATGTACATTCGGCAAAAGGTTTCTAGACAGTAAAATACCACTAATAGGTCAGTAAGCCTTGAAATCCAGAAATCCAGAGGACCCCTCATTCTGAAGTTAGACTTCATTCCAATTCATTCACTGAACTGTTAAGTGGCCATTGAGAAGCCCGGTCTCCCTTCTCCTGTCTAGAGCTGAGCCATAGAGAACCTCAACAGGCTAACTTAATTTTGTTCTAATTTGAGGGGGAGGAAGAGGCTCCTTAAGATCAGAATGCACATCATATACTATCTTCGGATTAGGAGCTCTAGGTAGATAACCAGTTGGTCCCATTTACTAGATCACAGATTATATACCGTATGTGCTGAAGGTAAATTGGTTTCTTATTTAAAAACTTACACTTGTGCTCCCTTATACATCTCAATAGAAATCAAGCTTGTGGCTCTACATATATAAGGACTAGATTGTGGAATAAAAGTTGGTAGATTAGTAAGGTAGAGAAATTCCTGAAGCCTAAATAGGCCTAAGAGGCTAAACAGGCTTTCTAGGAAAATTCTATCATACAGAAAAAAGACTGTTGCAAAACACCACCCTACTCTTAATTCTACAAAGTGGCCTGAATTAAAATTTTAGGTAATTAATTGAGCCATACCAAAGGTCCAACAGACAAGTAAGAGCTAGCCATAGGGTGTTCCTTTGCAACATACCCCCGATACTCTGATTAATATCTCTAGTTTTTTTTCTACTTTGATGTCATCTGTGGGGCTTTGCAGGAAGGATTGGATTTGGGGTTCAGAAATCATCATTCTCACTGCATAACCCCAAAGAGGGAATCTCAGTGCTTCAGGGTAAAACATGTCCAGGGACATTAACTGCAATTAACATTCAGCTGAAGTTTTGCATAATTTCATACAGTAGCATAATATGGCTAGCTCTGTAAAAGGACAGCATTGCAGGCAACAAAATATACATTTGCTCCTCCTTTATTCATGGGGAAGAAGTCCTAAAACCCCCCTGTACATGCCAGAAACCATAGATACTACCAAACTCTCTCTTTCTACATATTATTTTTTCCTAGAATGAATGCCTATGATTAAGTTTAATGTATAAAGTAGGCACAGTAAAAGATTAACAATAATAAAATAAAACAATCATAACAATATACTGTAATAAAAGTGCCAGTATCATTATTCTTGTGTTTTGGGTCATTATTAAATAAGTGTTACTTGATACCATGAGAGCTGATAGAATAAGTGAATAATGGGCAGGCAGGTGGTATATACAGCCTGGATACACTGGAAACTCATATATTTGGCAGAATGGAGCTGGGTGGAATGAGAGTTCATCATACTACTCTGAACAGTGTTCAATTTAAAACTTATGATGTTTATTTTTAGAGTTTTCCATTTATGATTTTTGAGCTGTGGTTGACCATAGAAAAACTGAAACCTCAAAAAGTAAACCTGTAGCTGGGCGCCAAGGTGCATGCCCGTAATCCTAGTGGCTGGAGAGGCTGAGGCAGGAGGATCATGAGTTCTGAGCCAACCTCAGTAACAGAGAGGTGCTAAGAAACTCAGTAAGACCCTGTCTCTAAATAAAATACAGAATAAGGCTGGGGATGTGACTCAGTGGTTGAGTGCCCCTGAGTTCAATCCCTAGTACCAAGAAAAAAAAAGTAAACCTGTGGATTAGGAAGAACTACTGTATTTAATTTTTATTAAGTATCACTAATGATTAAACAGGTATGACAATGTCTTAATCACTTAAATTATTTACTTTAATCAATAAGGAATAGTCTGTGGAAAGGATTCGAAACTTGTTAAGGTTGCTAGAAACATTTTAATCTTGTGGAAATTTTGCATAATTTTCAGATGTTAATTATACAATTCATAGAATTATGATACTGTAGGCAGATCTACAATTGCATATTGCCTTTGCTTAATCAGCTTTGATTCATTTGTATATTAAAGAAAATAGACTTTCTTCAGTTTTGATGTTCTCAATCATTACCTATAGAGGTGCCAAATATATATACTTTCTTAAGTGATTAGGTTGTTCATATTTTCATTTCTTAAGGCTTTTATAAGAAAAGCTTTTCAAAACAGAGTTTAATTAATCCTCAAGGAATATAAACATAGTCTTCACATCTCTGTGATAAAAATGTTTTATATGTATATAAGATTTTGCACAAAGCCGTCAAAATATGTAATCTTGGAATCTCATCCCATGGCTTACTCCAGCTTTGCTCCTTGTTGCTGGCATCCTTATCAGAAGAAGCCATTGATTAATGGAAACAAATTTGATATTTAAAAAACAAATTATGGGCCTTGGGGAGTAAGGAATGGAGACATAAACACAACTTATTTTCATTCCTTATCCCTCCCCTTATCACAAGTTATGGGTCTATCACTGGACTCATCTGAGGTAGGATACACTCTATTTATCTCTGTCCTATAGAGTACTAAGCACAAAATGGATTCTGAATAAACACCTTCTGAATTAGGATGAACTAAATGAATTCTGAGGCTAAGCTGTAGAGTCTGCCTACCTCTATCCCAAAATAGTGAGATGATGATTAAGATAAAACTGAGTATTAAGTGGAATACATCCTATACCCTTGAGCACATACGTTGTGACATGAATGACAGGTATAGAGTCAGCACTCATATCTATGGGTTCTGAATCTGGCTTCAAACAACTTTGGATCAAAAATACCTGAAAAATAATATTTGTCTATACTAAACATATGCAGACTTTTTCCTGTCATTATTCCCTAAACCATATAGTCTAACAACTATTTACATAGCATTTTCATAGTATTAGGTACTATAAATCATCTAGAGATGATATAAAGTATATAGGAAGAGATAAATAGGTTATATGCAAATACTGTGCTATTTTAAATATATAAGGGACTTGAGCATCTGAGGATTTTTGTATACACAGGGAGATCCTAGAACCAAACCTCCACAGATACTGAGGGACAACTATACACTTTAAAGAGAAAATAGGGTCCAGATGGATTAACAGTATATAAGGCCAAATTATCAGGCAGAAAATTCAGAGGATTTCTACTGGAGATCACATGGGAGGTCTTGGTAGAAATTAGTTTCATTTTAAAGATTTGGACAGGGGCTACCAAAGGGAAGTCCTTTTTGAGTGACTATGTACTCCATAGACTTGTATTTGAAATTTTACCTGAAATTAGTAGCATTACAAACTGTAAGTAATCTCTATTCCATTAATATTAAAGACTTGCTATCATATATAATCAAAACTTTAATAAAAGTATAATGTTTACATAATATACATATAGTTATTTATATACTGCTCACAGTTGTATAGCTGCTTACCAAATAATTCCTCCCCAGAAGAATGAGAAAAATACATAAAAGGCTAAAGAACCCCAAATCACAAAGTGATTTATCCATGTCCAGAATCGAGTATCCAAGGCGAGCTGAAAAGATGGAGCACAAGGGATTTTATGATGAGTACAAATTATACTAGGCAATAAACAATGATATCTGATATCCTGCACACAATATGATAGCTATGACAAAACCTAGCTTTGGCTAGAGATTCAAGAGAAAGTTAAACTAAAAGAATAGAATGCAAGTCTTTCAAAGAACTAAGGTGAAACAGTTGAACACTATACTAACACCTCTCAATTCTACACTGTGAGCACAGAGGTGTGGGTCAAGTCATATAGCTAGTAGGTGTGGGGCTGCAGATGCCTCAGAATTCTGCAATGGGTGAGAAATAAAGTAATGGTAGTATCCAGGGAGCTGGAGCCCCAAGTCTTCAGGTAGCAGTGGTAAGGGAAATTAATGAGAAAAGGAGGCCTAGTTGGTAGAGACAGGTATGCTATAAAGCAACAGGAGTGGGAAGGGGCTGCTAGGAAGGGGAGACATATTATATAAGGAGTCATGAAAGCTCAAATAACAGAGTTGTCATTAAATGTAAAGATAACTAGCTGTATGCATTTTACATCATGTAGCAATGGATCATGGGCCTGATTATATTGCATGCCTTTCCAATTGTAAAACGTGTATCTATTCTATGCGTGCAGCCCGGGTTTGATCCTCAGCACCACATACAAACAAAGATGTTGTGTCCGCCGAGAACTGAAAAATAAATATTAAAAAATTCAAAAAAAAAAAAAATAACAGAATGTTCAGTTGCTTTGGATTTTAAGTTCTTCATGTTTTTGTGAGGAATGATTGTAGTATCTAAGGTTTTCAAATATTATCTAAAAACAAAGTATGTTCTGGTCTGCTTGCTTAAAACTTCTGGTTCATATATCCAGAGCATTTATTTCTTGTAGAGAAGGTGGTGTTTCCACTTTGTTACTTGCTGTGACACCATGGCCCTCATCCCTCTGTTACAGTTTCTCGTTTGTACACAGGATGTTGATAACATTGTTAAGGCAGTCTCATCTTGAATTCCTACCCTTTCACACTGCTAGAGAAAATGTCACAATAGTATTCATCCAAAGGAAGAGGAAACGGATATCTTTTGAGTTACACATGAAAGATGCTGCAGTAAGGTTGACTTTAACTATGAAGGGTGCTGGGAAGCCCTGAGGCCATATTCAAGGTGGGGGGGGGGAGTCGATTTAAAATCATGATCGTGTGAAGCATAACAACAAATAACAACCAATATTTGTTAAAATGAGCACACTCAATGTGCCAGATGTCATTCTAAATGCTTTAAATACATTTATTAGTTGACTCCTAAGAAAGGAAGTTGCTACTTTTGACTCCATTTTACAGAAGAGGACACTGAAGCACAGTAGTGAAGTTACTTGTCCAACGACACAAAGCTATTAAGCAGCCAAACTGAGATAAATTTTAACATTTCCTTTTAAAGTCAACAATCTGAAAGAAGTGATAAGCAATGTAAACATGTTAGTTATATTGGGTATGAAAAATGAACCAGGATAAAAATTTAGACAAAATGACTAGAGAGGTCCTATGACAATTATACTTCTCGATGTTGGTTCTGACCACTGGACATGTTCACTTTAAGGTATTTGTTCTTGGGCCCTAAAGGTGTTTATTATTAGAATGATCAAAATAATTTAATTAAGTGTTCAACTATAAAAGAGTTTCTACTCATAAGCTTCATGGTTGCATGTAAATACCAATGATTTTGCCAAAATTAACCTTCTTATATGTAATCTTATCTGCTATCTGCTATATGTACTTATGCACTTTTATCACTAACATGGATAAATTTCAGTGGTGAATACGTTTTGTAAAATTTCTTTACTACTAAACCCTTTTTATACATACCATGCTCATGGACACCTATTTAAGTGTTTTAAATATTCAATTTCTTCTTAGGCCAGGGGTTCTTAAACAAAAGTCTCAAATACTTAATATAAAAATATACACACATACACTCAGAAAAATCACAGCCTGTTTATATGCCACTAATCATAATGTCTTAAAAACAGCAATTAAGAAACAGATTTTCAACATAAAACAAAATATAGAGGATAGATAATACACTAGAAAAATGGATGACAAATATATAGAAATGCCCAAATCCTCAGCATCATGTACTTTTTAGTAAGCATTCAAAAGGCTGAATAACAAGCAGCAACAAAAATAAAGATCAGGAGACAAAAATGATATTAGAATTAGACCAGACCTTATTACAAAAATGGTCTCAATGTACTTGAATAAATAAAAATCTAACCTTCAGAGTTACAGTGAATACTAAGACTGTAAAGACAATAGTCCCAAAAGTCCAGTTTCCGTATACCTGAAAAACATTAAATAATTACATGTACCATAAATATACAAGCCTGTTTTAAAAAATTAAAAAGTCAACTTTAATCCTGCATGTATCTGACACAGATTTTTATATGAATTTTGTTTAAGAAAACAACTCATCAATAAGATCAAGTCACAATGCTGGATTTTCTTGTGCCCTAAATTTTCATGAACAGGTATAACACTGTGGCTGTTAGGGTTTATTTCCATTATTCCATGCAGCATGAAACATGGAACTCACTGGTTTGATAAAGACGAGAGAGAGAGAGAGAGAGAGAGAGAGAGAGAGAGAACGAGAACCTATTCCATTAACAGTAATATCCATCAAAACAAGTCATTTAGATGACTTATATCTCTAAAGAGTTTGATATTGGCCTTTCTTATAATATCACTAAAGTTCTCACATTAGCAATAATTTGCAGACAAATGGACTCACATTTTTTTAAATTAGTAATTTTTTGGCTATAAATACTAGAGCTGTCAGCATATGCACATTAAAGAAAAGCAAATACCACGTATAAATCCAAACGATGGCAATGAATGGCACATATGCTTACCAAATGCTGTCAAGATCTGAATGCATAACATTAAAACAGAAAATGAGATGTAAAAGGTTTTTAAAAAAATAAAAACAAAACCTTAAGGTTAATAGAAGCAAAAAATGGATTCAATCAAATCATACATGGATGTTAATGTTTAGTTGCTGATAGCAGTTCTTACCATTATTATAATTTTAACAAACACTTAGAAGGATGGTAACATATACAGTAAAACCTTATTACATTGGACTTTGTGAACTCAAAATGGATAATGAATCAGAAAGAGGCTGAGTTGATGCTTCTTATGTCACTGCCCAGAAAATTTTCTGGGCAAATGAATCGTGTCAACAGGCCTGGAGAGTGGAAAGTATGTGCCTAATTTGGAGCAAATTCTTTTTTTGGTGGGGGTGAGGGGAGAATACTGGGGATGAACCGAGGGGTGCTTACTACTGAGCTACATACCTAGCCCTTTGTATTATTATTTGTTCTAAAAACGAGACAGGGTCTCACTAAGTTGCTGAGGCTGGTTTCGATCCTCCTGCCTTAGCCTCCCAAGCCACTGGGATTATAGGCATGTACCACTGTGTCCAGTGGGAGTAAATTCTTCTTAAGCAGTAGTCATCTATATATAATTTATGTGCCAAAGAAAAGTGAAAGTCACAGAATCAGTCATAAAGCTGAAGGGACCTGAGAAATCACAAAACTGATTTGTTCTTATTGACGGGCAAAGTTTACTTGGAAAGCTGATGTAACTTTACTAAGATTTAGCAGGACACTTTCCTTGGCAAGGGCTACATGTATCTACTCTAAAGCAGAACTGCATTTCCCCAACAATTACTTTAGAATTAATAATTTTCATGGATTCATACTACATTGATTTCTGCTAGTCTAAACTAGAGAGGATTTGCCTAATTTCAAAGTATGATACAAATTCACTGAGTCCATCATTTTTGTAATAGATGTTAATTGTGTAGGTTCCAGACACAGTTATTATAGTCTGTAAATTATTTTTGAACCTTACCTTTTGCTTTCAATTATGATTATAAAGAATGACCAAAAGGGGCTGGGGTTGTGGTTCAGTGGTAGAGCTCTCGCCTAGCACATGCAAGGAGCTGGGTTTTATCCTCAGCACCACATAAAAATAAATAAATAAAATAGAGGTATTGTGTCCAACAACAACAACAAAAACAACACCATAAAAGAGGAATACCAGAAATGGGAAAGAAGAACATAGTGAAAGCAGCATGCAAGGCAGTATGCTCAGTTTCCCCCTCTGTAGCTGCCATGAAAAAGGCATCCTCTGTCCCCCACAAGTAATTCTCTCCTAGAGTACAGCCAGGGCAAAATCATTCTAATGCAGCTGCTGACTGATACAGTCATTTGTGAAGAAGGCACTGGCAGGACCAGTGTAGCCTTTCTGGGAGAACACTAGGCTCCCAATTAGAAGGAAAGAACGGAAAGAAAAGAACTCTCTCTCTTCACTGCTTGGTGCAACACTCCATAGATATTGCAGAGGTCCAAAGTCTGAAGTTCCAAGAACTCTGTTCACCTAACAAAAATCATAGCCAAGTTAAGCTTCTAGAGGGTTTGTACATAAGCTCTCTAGTTAGCACAAAAAGTGATTTCTTATTGTAACACTTCCATTACTTTAAAGACATGTGAAAATAAATATTGTATTTTGAGAAAAATAGTTTCCAAAATGATTATAGCAAGGTATAAAGACAGAACCAATGCCTAAGGAAAAAAGAAAAGCCATGCTTATAATACTTAAAGATGTAATGACATTTCTTTTTACCTTTCCATTATCTTCTAGGGATGCAGTCTGAAAAAGAAAGTAAGTCCCAAAGAAGAACACTGTCCCTTCAAAGGCAGCCAGAAATGTCCAATACAAGAAGGGGACCAACTGTAGCATAGCATTACCAGAAATTTTCCTATTGAGAAATGGGGGAAAAAACAGGTTAATCAATCTCTGTAGGTTGTTTGTTTAAAGATGAAGTGAAACACCAAAGGTGGGCACAGGATTTGATCCTTTTATAATAAAGAGAGCTACCCCAATGGATTAAAAGTTTTTTGGTAAACACCCAGACTAAGCTGAAGGTTGATCTTCATGTAATCACTCCCTGACAACTAGACACTACAGTAAACTGTCAAAGTGCTTCTAAAATTCTGGCTGTCAACAACAATAACATCATCAATAATAATTACCTCACATTTAATGATTTATTTATTATATGCTAAGAACTGGGTTAAATGTTTACATACATATTAACTATTTTTATCCACATAAAAAAAAGGGGGCGCTGGGGTTGTGGCTCAGTGGTAGAGCACTTACGTAGCATGTGTGAGGCACTGGGTTTGATTCTCAGCACCCAATATAAGTAAAAAAAAAAAAAAAAGGTCCATCAACAACTAATTTAAAAAAAACTATGTGAGATAGGTATTATTATTATTACTTCCATTTGTAAACAATAAGGAGCCTCAGAAAGGTGTAACATAATGGTTCCTAAACTTTGATGTAACTTATAATCACCTATGGATCTTTAAAAGATACTGAAATTAAAATACTGCATATTCTCATTCATTTGTGAAAGGCAAATGAATGAGAACTATAGTAGAGATCATGAGAGGATAGAAAAGGTTGGGGAAAGGAGAAGAGTGAGAGGGTAGATAATGGGTTCAAAAACACAGAAGGGGAGAAGTAATTCTTATGTCTACAGCACAGTATGGTAACTAAGTCCAATTAATTAGATATTTCACAATAAGTAGAGGAGAAAAGTCTGAAGGGTACCAGAACAAAGAAATGATAACATTTGAGGAGAGAGAAATGCTAATTACCTGATTTTATCATTATACATTTTATATATATGGATTATAATAACCCCATAAATAATTACAAATACATGTCCATTTGAAAATAAACACTGATGCCTGGCTCCCATTCTCATTATAATTGATCATTTATTTATTTATTTATTTTTGTAGTACTGGGCATCTTAGTGAAATCCTGTCTCTAGGATTTCACTGCTGAGCTACATCCCCAGCCCTTTTATCTTTTATTTTGAGAAAGGGTCTTGCTAAATTGCCAGGATGGCCTTGAACTTGTGATCCTCTGCCTCAGCCCCTGGAGTCACTGGGATTATAGGCATGTACCATCATACTTGGCTTTATTCTTATTTTGAGACAGGGTCTTAGTAAATTGCCCAGACTGGCCTTGAATTTGTAATCTTGGTGCTCTTAACCTACCAAATGGCAGGGATTATCAAGCATGCACCACTGCACCCAACTTTCATTCTGATTTAATTGGCATGATCTTGACCACCAGGATCTTTTTAAAGCTCTCAAAGTAATTCTATTTTATTTTATTTTTGGTGACTCTGGGGGTCAAACCCAGGGCCTTGTATATGCGAGGCAAATGTTCTACCACTGAACTACACCCTAGCCCTCCCAAATTAATTCTAATGTGCAGTAGAATCTGGGAATCATTAGTAGGAGCAAGCCAAAGTTCACTCAGTAAGAAACAAGAGCTATATATACTGTCATGATCTTAACTGCTACTAAGCTTTCTAACTATAGTTGTTAAAATGTTTCTTTTAATCGAGTTTTCTTCCTTGAAATTTAATCCTTAAATCTTAGTTTTCCATCAAGTAAAATAACATGTTTGAACTGTATAATGATGTTTTATAAATGGCAGTGAACAGATCAAAGTTTAAATCTGTCAAGAAAAATAGCACATTCTAGTCGGGCATGGTGGTGCATGACTGTAATTCCAGCAGCTTGGAACGCTAAGGAAGGAGGATCATGAGTTCAAAGTTAGCCTCAGCAACCAAGTAAGGCCCAAGCAACTTAGTGAGATCCTGTCTCTAGTCTCTAAATGAAATTTTAAAAAAGTCTGGGGATGTGGTTAAGCGCCCTTGGGTTCAATCTCTAGTACCAAACATACAGGAAGAAAAGAAAAAAAAAAAAAAAAAAAAAACCACAACAAAAACCAAGCAAGCAAACAAACAAAACACATTCTAGCTGCGTGCACATGTGTACACCTGATAATCCTAGCAACTCAGGAGGCTGAGGCAGGAGAATCTCAAGTTCAAGGCCAGCCTCAGCAACTTAGCAAGAGCCTGTTTCAAGAATAATAATAATAAAAAGTGGAAGGGGCTATTTCCAGTAAAAGTCAGAATGTGAAATAATGCAACTTTTATCTATTACATTTCCTAGGTGCATACAGTAATCTGCAATTCTGCAGGTGCTGTTGAACTAAAAAAAATGTCATGAGAAAGAAGTGGCCACTTCACAAAAACAAGCTCTCCCCACAGCCAGTAGTCATGTTTCCAAGGCAACCAGGAACCACGGGGAAGGGACCTTCCCTAAAGATCCTTGCAGGGAGTTCCCAGCAACTAACGGCTACCAATGTGGCTTTTAATAGTCACTAACTTGACTGAGGCAAAGAGGGCAAAAGCAGGAAATGGTTTCTGTCTTTACAGACCATCTGTGGGAGTTACATTACAAACATTGGGAAAAACAGCAGGGATATCATAATATGTTGGATAATAGATCAGGCTTTCTTGCTGCACTCTGATGAGTGAAGAAACTCTTGAAAATACAATAGGGCAGTCAACACAAAGGAAAACATGAATGAGAATGAAGATTCTGGCAAAGGCTGACCAGCAGCACTGCCCAAGCACTCTTGTACAGTGACATGTAGCAGATGTACCTTTTAAAGCTGCAGAAGAAACAAATTACACCTGTTCCTTTCACAGAAAATTCATGGTTTACTTTCACAATTTCTCTTAATATGAAAATATCCAATTATGTATTATTTCACATCAAAGTGTTTGGAAATGCCTGAGTCACTAAATCCACAAAGGTGATATGTATACTATGCTATGTAGTACTACCATAAAAATTAAGTGGTTCACTAAAAAGAGCATCACATGCAGATAGACCAGTACTTCATGTTCACAAAGTAATAATCAGAGTAACTGAACAATCTACAATCCAGTGATAGGTTGAGAGCACTGTTTGATCAAAGCAGGCACTTACTACTTACAAGTAACAAGGTTAGGAAGGAAAATTGCACTTTGGTCTGGGCAATAGGTATACCATAATCTTCATTTTTGCCTAATTCATAACTTATAGCTGCAATGCAATAATTAAAATTTCATGGAAATCCTTTTAATATTTGCACCCAACAGCTTTTTTCAGGCTCTCAAGATTTTTTAAAATATATTTTTAGTTGTAGATGGACACAATAACTTTATTTATTTATTTATTTTTATGTGGTGCTGAGGATCAAACCCAGTATCTGACATGTGCGAGGCAAGTACTCTACCACTGAGCCACAACCCCAGCCCTCAACATTTTTAATTTATAAAAACACTCAGCATAGTCCAGAAAGTATGTGGAGGAAGGCATTAGAATGAGATT
This sequence comes from Marmota flaviventris, assembly GCF_047511675.1. Classification (NCBI taxonomy): domain Eukaryota; kingdom Metazoa; phylum Chordata; class Mammalia; order Rodentia; family Sciuridae; genus Marmota; species Marmota flaviventris. Next base: position 121,442,335 of record NC_092518.1, read on the forward strand.
AACAGCTATACCAACTGAAAAATGATTATGTGTTACTGCTTTTAAAGTTCTTTTATATGTAGTAACTCATTTAATCTTCACAAACCCATTGTTACTACTGCTGCCCATGTTTTACTAGAGATAAAATTAAGACACATTCTGGGTAAGTAACCCATATAAGGTCACACAGTAAGTGACAGAGGCAGGATTTGAGCCCAGGTTATTAACCTGAGTTCTGAGTGGCACTGAATGGGAGGGATTCTGTTCACTGCATCCAAATCCTACTTCAATCAGAAATGGGTACACTACTGGATTTCACTCTAGTGATTGAAGACAACTGTAGTTCAAACAATGTTTGAAAACCTCTGGCCTGTTGGAAAGAACAAAGGGCTGGTCATCAGGACTGAATTTTGATCTTCATTTTACCTCTGGTTATACCTGTGTCCTTAGGAAAGTCATTTCTGGGCCAACGTTCCTCATTTTCTGAGGGTGTGATAGTTGAACTCTATATATCAAGGTTCCTTTTTTCCTTTTGTGGTACTGGAGATCTACCTCACGCAGGCTAGGTGTGTGCTCCACTATGAGATAAGTCCCTAGACCTTCAGCAAGGTTTCTACCATTCCCCTCTAGATCTAATCATCCATTTACAACAAATACAGGAATCAGCAGAACAATTAAACAATGCTGTTAAGATGCAATCAGCAAACTCTAGATTGGCAGAACTTTACAACATAAAGGATCTGATTTTGTCAACAAATTATGAGGTTAACCTACAGATTAAGAGAGATTCAAGAAGCATATTAACAATTGCAATGTGTGGAACTTATTTGGACCTGATTCAAATAAGAATAGTGTTAAAAAAATGAGCCAACTGAATAAATTTGAATGACTGGATATTTGATATTAAGCACTTAAATTTAAGTGATAAGGTATTGTTATTTTAAGTCCTTATCTTTATGAGATACATACTAAAATAACCTTTATATAATATTTGCTTCAAAATAAACCTGGGATAGAATAGATAAGAGGTTATTAGTGGAATAGGCTTATTGATAAATTGACAGCTATTGAAAGTGAATGGTAAGGTCAGGGAAGTTCATTATATAATATTACTCTCCATAGGGTAAATGCTTTAGGACATTGGAAAGGATGACGATTTTTTTTTTTTTTTTTTTGGTACAAGACCTAAAAAGCATAGGAAACAAAAGCAAAAATAAACAAATGGGATTGAAACAAAATAAAAATACTTCTGCACAGCAAAGGAAATAACACAGTGCAGAGACATCCCATGAAATGGGAGAAAATATTTACAAATTATACATGTGACAAGGGATTTATATTCAGAAAATATAAGAAACTCCAAAAACTCAATAGCAAAGATAGAACAAAACAACCCAAGTAACCTGATTTAGCAACAGATCTAAACAGAGATTTCTCAAAAGAAGACATACAAGCCAACAGGTATATGAAAAATGCTCAACATCACCAGCCATCAGGGAAATGCAAATCAAAACTATAAAGATACCACCTCACTCCAGCGAGAATGGCTGCCATCAAAATAAATAAATAAATAAATAACAAGTGCTGGTGAGGATGTGGAGAAAAGTGAATCCTTGCACATGTTTGGTAGGAAAGCATATTAGTAGAGCTATTATGAAAAACAAAATGAAGTTTCTTCAAAAAAATAAAAATAGAACCACTAAATGATCCAGTAATCCCACTCCTGGGTATATATCCAAAGGAAATAAAATTGGTATGTTGAAGAGATATCTGCACTACCATGTTTACTGCACCACTATTCACAATTGCCAAGATTTGGAATCAATGTAAATGTCCATCAAGGGATGAATGGATAAAGAGAATGTGGTACATATACATGATTTAATACTCATCCATAAAAAGAATAAAATCCTGTCATTTGTGATAACATAGATGAAAGTGGATGTGATTATAAGCCAGGCACATAAAGGCAAGCACCATATGATCTCACTAATATGTGGAAAAAAGTTGATCTCATAGAAGTTGAGAGTTAAATGATGCTTACCAGAGGCTAGAGAGAAGAGGGGGAAGGGAAGGATATAGAAAGGTGGTTAATCAATGCCTAAGTTATAATGTAATAACAGTAAGAATCTCTGGTGTGTTATTACATAGTAGGGTGACTATAGATAACACCTATGCATTGTATATGTCAAAAAACACTAGAAGAAAGAATATTGCATGTTTTTACCATGAAAAAAATGATAGGTAATTGAGGGGACAGATATCTTTAGCCTGATTTAAACATTATATAGTATATGCATGTGAGAAATAGCAATTAGTATGTACGATTTTTATGTCTGATGTATAAAACAGAGTTCTGCATACTTTTGTATATATTTGAATTGTTCCTTAATACTTTTAAAATTATAAATCATGTAATTCTAACAATTAATAAATTATAAATTTTATGAGTCATAATGTTTAAAGAAATCTCTTAAATTTGCATTTTCATTTCATACAAATAAACCACCTAAGTCTCTCTACTGCACTTGGTATCCATTATTTAGCAATGTTTATAATCTGCTGTAAATTAACATCTTTATCTTAAGCTGTAGGCTTAATTCCTAAAAATCCAATTAAATCACAGGTTAAACAACTGGGGCAAGCGCCAAGCTCCCCATTCATACAGAAAAGCATCCATTTCCAACTGACACAGAAAGAATATAAGGGCTTCATGAGTTAACTATTTCTTTCCACAAAACAGTTTTAAAATGTAGCTAATGAAGAGTGGCAGTTAACATTTTATATGCAGTTTATAAGAGAAAGGGTAATATAACCTCAGGTCAATCTACTAAATGTAGGAATTGGTATTCTGAACTACCAAAAATCTTTGTGTGCTTTTCTTTGGGCAGGTAAAAATTAAAATATTGTGTCTTTCTATAAGGCTCTGGGGATGCTATGACAATATAGGCTCAAACAACAGGAATTAGTGATTCCAGATTAAAAGTATGCTTCACATGCACTCAAGCATAGGACCTACACATAGGAAATATGTTGTTTTCCTGTTGAACAATCTAGTTTCATCACTAGAATTCAAAACAGAACCACGTAATCAAACCACATGAACAGTTCTGTCTATCCAACCTGCAAATTGAATGAAACCCACAACTTAGAAAGTCTGAGGGGGTTTTAGCTATATCTTCAACTTACATATACAATCGCGGGTCTGCGGTCAGAGTGTCAATGTTGATGTGCTGTTCCAGGAGACTGTAGGCCAGAATAGGCAGGGATGTGAAGCAGATATTGTACATTGTAAGATAAGTAGCATCATACAGTGGCTGAAATGACAAATATTACAGAAAAGAAACATACTATAACAATTATCTATAAGATCATACTTATTACTTTGGAAAAATCACTAACTAAAAACAAGACAGTTTCCTTTCATGATTTTTGGGACAGCAAAGGAAACTGTGGAAATAAGGTCCTTAACTGGTAATTGTAAAAAATAAACTAATACTTTGTGATTTGTTGTATTAATATGATATCTTCCCCTCATTAGGATCTGATTCAGAATGTTTATATGTTATAAGCTCTATTTCTACTAGACATTAATAATTTTTCACTTGCTAAAATTACAGGTATTCAGTAGCTATTTCAGCAAAGACTAAATAAGTCCTTAGAGAAACTAAATACAGGTAGTAGCACTAGCCTGTGTCGCAGGTTTTTTTTTTTTTTTGGTTAATATTTTATAAGGTTGAATCCGACAATAAACCATTTCTAACACCCTCTTCCTGAGAAGCCCTATAGTTCCTCTGGTGTGTGTTCTTCCTCCCTGCACTGAGTAATAAAACCTAATTTGATCAATTACAAATATGCTCCTGGTGGTCTTTGGCTGTGTGCTTTGACAATCTTCAGCTCCCAAAACAAAACTTGGCATATAGGAAACATTCAATAAATATTGGATGAGTGAAGGGGTACAAACTGAGAGCTATGACACATTTGTAAAGAACTGATCTGATATTATAAATCTTCTTTTATTGAAAAAAGTAAGGTATTTTATGAAAGTATTTATTGAGTTCCATATCTACAGTGCTAGATATTGCCATATAACTATTTTCTGTGGCCTAAATAAAAAGCAACCCATCTCATATGTATTTTTCACACATATAAATGTAGTTTGATTAATAAAATGCATTTAAACATGACACCAATGAATACAATTATGTATTTTTTAATATTTATTTTTAGTTATAGTTGGACACAATATCTTTATTTCACTTATTTATTTTTATGTGATGCTGAGGATTGAACCCAGAGCCTCGTGCATGCAAAGTGAACGCTCTACCGCTGAGCCACAACCCCAGCCCAACAATTATGTATTTTAATTAATAAAGATACGATTACTATTAAAATGGAGATTGACTCAAAAAGGTTGACAACAACTCGAATAGAGCTTTAGTTTATTCATGAGATGACTTCAGAACACTTATTGAATGCCTACTAAGTACCAAATACCAGGACAGAGATGATCCATCCCTATCCACCAAAGAGTTCAAGAGAGGGAGGCAGAATGGGGGATGCACAAGTAGCTACCAAACCCAAAGGAGCCCTGGCCTGCAACTGAGAAAAACCAAGAGATAATCAGTACAACATTCTCAATGAAATTTTAAAAAAATGGCTCCACATAGACCATATGTATGTAGACCAGGTACTATGTAGACCAGGTACTTCTCAGATTCCATAAACAAAGATTGAAGCTCAGCAAAAATATTCCAGTGGATTAAAAAGTACATAAAAGGTGTTACATTCCTATTAATTATCAAGTGTGAGGACTAGTCTGGAGCACCAACACTATATTTGTTTTGGAAACTACCCATTTTCACTAATGAGTAAATGAAAACAACAACAATTCAGATTGACTGGTGTGTAATTTAGTCTTACATTTCATTCAAACAAAAGAAGCATCAATCTACTTTTGTTTTATTATGGTGCTTTAAGGTAACATGAGAGATAATTGCAATTCTTAGATGCAGTAATTAGAGGAGATAGAATGTCCCCAAAACAAACAGGTTTAGTTGATAATACTGTTTCTTGTTAAACCTGTTAGAAATGTTTCCTTTTCATGGAAGAAAAAAAAAAAGACAAGTACTATCTTAGTTTTTCTAAAGAAAGAGAGGCTTTTGCTTAAAGAACAGGAACCCTGGACACATTTCTGCATTCTTCATAGCCTGCTCTCCAAGTTTCAGAGAACATTTCATGTGGCTCTGGATTGAAAAAAGCTGACCACCCATGTGTCCAAAAGATACTTTGTAAGTGTCCAAAGATACTTACAATAAAGGCTGCTATTTTCAGCACTAGCACAAGGCCAAAATCAAAAATAATGATTTCACACTTCATGTCACCTCCTCAGACCTTCCTTTTACCTGTACACTTTTCCTCAAAGACATCTGCACAGTTCCTCCCCTCAGCTGCTCGGATCTCTACCCAAATGCTACCTCCTTATAGACAACTTTCCAGATGATCTTCTATAAAGCAGCAGTCCTTTCCCCTAGTTGCACACTATCTCTTTATTATGCTTTCTATCAGCACTTATCAATATTCCACATCATATATTTGATTGTTACATCTTTCCTCCATTACTACACTGCAATTTCCAGGAAGATAAGGGAGTTTTGTCTAATCACTGCTATATCCTCAGCACTTAGCCTAGCACAAAGCAGGGATTCAAGAAATATTTGTCAAATAAATGAACCCACAAGCTCAGTGAATGAGGAAGGGAGCTAAATATCAACTTCTGTGGAAATCTAAGCTATTAGGTAATCTAAGCAGACCAAAGACAATCCAGGGTCTGAATTTCAGTTGACTTTAATTAACAGTCCTTTCTTTCTTCATACAACTTGTACTTGGTAAGCATGTTTTAAAAAGGTAATAAAACAAGACCCCTTTCAAAATAAAAACAAACAAAAAAACCACAAGATCAAACAAATTTTAAGTCTGCTAAAAGTAGTTAAGAAAGGAAATTTGAAATATTTTTTTAATACCTGCACCCATCTAAGGAAGTGAGCAGCAATTAGCAGTATTTTGATTAATAGAAACATGAACATTCAAGAAAAGCAAATTAAAGAATTTGTAAAACTATCTTAACTAATTATATTAGTTTTTAATATAAGAAGGCTTACAGCACTTCCTACAACTGAAAGATGCTTAGTTTATAACATGATCTACTTTATTGGTACTACCATGCTAATGACATGGCACTGATGTCACAGACAGCATACCAGGAATGCATTCTCTTAAAAATACTGCCAATGAATAAGAAAAACATTACTTTTACTGTGAGCAACCAAAAAAAAAAAAAAAGAAAGAAAGGAAGCTTGCTTTTGAAATTTAGAAACTCAGTCTTTAATACCCATGAAAAAGTGGTAACCAGCATGGAAAAATCATTGAAGTGCACAAATTTTGGAGTTACTAAATCCCTGTATTTGGCTATACTGCCACTGGAAGCAATGTAAAATCCATTTCAGTTATTAAAACAAAGGTGCCTTTCCACCCCACCACTTGTGTCCAAGTAATATGTAGCATGTATTTTTATGTAATAACTGTTCAGAAAACAAGAAGGAAAAACAAGGAAAAACATTTACAGTTGATTTCAGTAATTTAAGGCTTTATATAAGAATCACAGCTTTCAGACCAGCTTCAAAATCAATGTTCTTCTATTAAATAAAACCAACCTGAGAAACTGCAAAGGTGTAAGGTTTTATATGATGAAAGCCTATAACATTTCAGAACCACTGGAACACATTTTATACATTGATACAAAGGAAAAAAATACTTTTTTTTACAAGAGCAATATAGTTATTCCAATAAATCAAGATGCTCTTTTAAAATGCTTTTTTCAACTCTGACAGGATGTATCAAATATCTTTTATAAAAAATTCTGCAATGACGCAGCCACATCAGTGTTTATTAGCAGCTCAATTCACAATAGCTAAACTATGGAAGCAACCAAGGTGCCCTTCAACAGATGAATAGATAAAGAAACTGTGGTATATATACACAATGGAATATTACTCAGCCATAAAAAAGAATGAGATTATGGCATTTGCCAATAAATGTATAGAACTGGAGAATATCATGCTAAGTGAAATAAGACAATTCCCCAAAACCAAAGGTCAGATGATATGCAGATGCTAACTCACAATAAGCAGGGGTGGATAAGGGAAGAATAGAAGTACTTTGGATTAGACAAAGGGGAATGAAAGAAAGGGAGGGGTAATACAAATAGGAAAGATAATAGAATGAATTGCACACTATTATCCTATGTGCATATATTATTACATGACCAATGTAATTCTACACCATGTACAACCAGAAGAATGAGATGTTATACTCCATATATGTATAATGTCAAAATATATTCCACTATCATGTATAACTAATAAGAACAGATAAAAAGAAAAACCCAAATGTCATAGAACAGGTGAAATGAAATACGGTATGTCAATCCAGTAGAGTACTTCTCAGCAACAATTCACACAATAACATGAAAGAGTATAAATACAGGTTGAGCAAAAGAAGTCAGACACTGAAGATTGTAAGAATCCATTATGGGGCTGGGGTTTTAACTCAGTGGTAGAGCACTTGCCTAGCACACGTGAGGCACTGAGTTGAAACCTCGGCACCACATAAAAATAAACATTCTGTCCATCCATAACTAAAAAAAATATTTTTTTAAAAAAGAATTCATTCATATGAAATTCTAGAATATAGGTCTATAGTGAAAGAATGTAAATCCAAGGTATTTGGGTAGGAGGACTAGAGAGAGGAATAGGGAAACCTTTTTGTGGTATATACATCAATACATTCTCATCAATCAAGGAAAAATGCACTGAAGTGGGAATATTTTATAGTTGTACCCATAATAAATAACCTCCAATAACACTGATTTAAATACTTAAAAAAGAAAGAAAAAAAGAAAGAAAGTTAGCAAAATGATTTGTTAGTATAAAACCAGGTCAAGGGGATCAACTTTTGAATCCAAAAAGAAATCTTTTTACTTTGGACACACCTCTCTAATGCTTCTAATCTAATACCTAAAAGGTAACATACTAACAGTAAATTTAAACTATATTATAATAAACAACACAAGACACAAACCTGTTGTGAGAATCCACAGAAGAACTGGTACAAAAACTGTGGCAAAATGAAACAAAGGTTCTGGAAAAAAAATTAAAACAAGGGTTAATATTATCATTTGACCAACTTTCTATACGAAAGCAGGAAACTGCACCCCAATGGTTTATAGTTATTCTCAAATCCTTCTAATGTCAAATGAATGAACCTACAAGCTCAGTGAATGAGGAGGGAGCTAAATATCAACTCCTGTGGAAATCTAAGCTATTAGGTAATCTAAGTAGACCAAAGACAATTCACTGATGTGGCTGCGTCATTGTAGTATTTTTTATAAAAGATATTTGGTACATCCTGTCAGAGTTGAAAAAAGCATTTTAAAAGAGCATTTTGATTTATTGGAATAAACACAACTACTACTATACTGCTCTAGCAAAAAAAAGTATTTTGATTTTTTTTCCTTTGTATCAATGTATAAAATGTGTTCCAGTGGTTCTGAAATGTTACAGGCTTTCATCATATAAAACCTTACACCTTTGCAGTTTGTCAGTGATGTAAAGAAACTAAAAACTTTTTTTGTGTCGTACTGGGGATTGAACCCAGGGCCTTGTACATGGGAGGTAAGTACTCTACCACTGAGCTAAACCCCCAGCCCTAGGAAACCAAAACAAAAGATGAAGTCAGATTAAGACAAACGTCTGTCCCCCATCAAACTTACTTTATGAGAATCTCTTCCTAGTCTCCTTCCAAGGAAGAAATGAGCTCATCCAATATGAACACTTAATGATACTATACCCAAATACCAATTTAAGAATCACCGCAGACTTATATAATAATACATGTATATTTTAAAGTTAATACCAATAAATAGTTAAGAAATTGTTGTAGATTATACTGACACTAACAGTTATCAACTAATGCTTTACCCTGCCTCTATTACTCCCTCATCAATTGACATAGGGTTGTTGAGAACCTACTAAATGCTTCTTGGGCTTGGGTTGTGGCTCAGTGGCAGAGCGCTTACTTAGTATGTGTGAGGCACTGGGTTTGATTCTCAGCACCACATATAAATAAATAGAATAAAGGTCCATCAACAACTAAAAAAAAATATTTTTAAAAAAGTAAACTTTTCTCTCCTAAGGGACTTATCATTTAACTGGAAGAATTAAAACATACAGATGCACACTGGGAATTTATAAGGCAGTTAAAAGGTACCAAGTATGACTATAAAACACTGGAATTAATGTCTTTGGTAAAAAGCTCCAGACTTTTGACCAAAAAGACTGCTATCTTTCAAAGTAGGCAGTAAACTTATTTATGTGCTACTGTCACTAGTTCACCACATCTCTGAACTTCTTCTTTGGGAAGCACTTTTAAGAGCCTTTTTTGTGGGGAATACTGGGGATTGAAGTCAGGGGCAAAGGCAATTGACCACTGAGCCACATCCCTAGCCCTATTTTGTATTTTATTTAGAGACAGGATCTCACTGAGTTGCTTAGTGCCTTGCTTTTGCTGAGGCTAGTTTTGAACTTGAGATCCTCCTGCCTCAGCTTCCCAAGCCTCTGGGATTACAGGCGTGCACCACTGCGCCTGGCTTAAGAGCCATTTTTGAACCATGTCAGAAAATCAGTGCCATTTCTTCTGGTACATATTATCAGTAGTTAATTCACCAGATTAGCTCTGGGAGACTTGAGGCTGTTTTGAAAGATGAAATGTATCCTCAATGAATAAGCTTCTGCCACAATGAGGTGATTTAGATAAATATACTACAGGTTCTAGAGGATATACCTAAAGAAACATGATCTACATGTTTTGGATCATCCCTGCAGCATGAGAATAAATGTCATAGCCCACAATGTCATCATCTGGAAAAGCAATACTCATTAGTATGTATCAGTTCTAACACAATGCAAAATACTGCCAGCAGCATTTCCAGAGTCAGGGGTCTTCATGAGGAGGACTCTGCCTCCCCCACCAGAATGTAAACTCCATGAGAATAGGGACATTGCCTGTCTTACTCCATGGTGAATTCCCAGGGCCTAAAACAGTGTTTGGCACATAGAAATACATTCAAAATATATTTGTTGATGGATAGAATAAAGAAGTTAGAATTTGAACTAGGTCTTAAAGATAAATAAGATATGTAGGGGGCTGGGGTTATAGCTCAGCGGTAGAGCACTCACTTAGCACATGCAAGGCTCTGGGTTCAATCCTCAGCACTAGCACCACGTAAAAATAAATAAAATAAAGGTACTGTGTCCAACTACAACTAAAAAATAAATATTTAAAAAGATACATAGATGGCAAGAAACGGCAAGACAGTATGTATTTTAAGTATAAATGGTAAGAAAGGGTCAGATGGGGGAGTGCCTTAAAAGACAGACTAACACAAAACAAAAGTAAAGTTTCAGAGGGACAAGATGAAGAGTAGAATTTTCTAAACTTTGGTTGGATTATGTGAGAATTTAATGGGAAAACAGAAGGCAGGAAGACATATTATTGAAGTACTCTAGGATACACCAGGACAATTTGAAGATGTAATAAGAAAAGAGGAAGTAAATATCTGATTTCACCAAAGAGGGTTGAAAATATTAGAAACCCCTTGGGATAAAAGACTGCAATATAAAATAAATAGTGCTGTCAGTAACCAAGATGATAATGGACATACAAATACAAATGAAGGCAGAGGGCATTATCTACAAAAATAATCATCAATCCCCTATGTTGGCAACAGGGATGTGTCAATTTCTGATCACTGGCCAACATTTGCCAAGCTAATTCTTGTTTTATTTCCCTTAACAGAGCATTCCTTCCATCTGGTGGCAGTTATTTGAATTGCAAGCCAAAATCCTAGAGGCAAACCAATTTTCTGGAATAGGATCAGATTACCAGGCAGATCTGCATGACAAATTTTAACAGGGCCTCCTACTAGGGGGAGGTTAAGAGAAAATAATGTGAGGCTATTAATTATTGAGTGCAAGGCCCAATACATCCTAACTATGATGTAGAAGGAGTCCTAGACTTAAATAAATCTATAGTAGATATACACTAAGCCCCACTTTCTACATATGCTAAATTATGTTTGAGGCCAGCCTGGGAAACTTGGTCTGACCCATCTTAAATAAAAACAAAAGAAAGAAGTGAACAACAAATTCCTATTAACAATGAACTTGATTGTAATGGAAATAAACTAACCACACTGTAGTGGTAGAAAAGAGAAAAAAGGGAAGCTTTATTTTTAATTTTTTATGGATGAATTATAATTTTATATAATAGCAGGCTTCATTGTAAAATATTTGCACATGCATATAGCATAACTTGGTTAACTTCATTTCCTAGTTCTTCCCCTTTCTTTCCTTTCCTCCCTTTCTTAATCCCCACCCTCTGCCTACTGGTCTCCCTTCTATTTTCATGAAATCCCTTTCTTTCCTCCTTTTCTTTCTGGCTTCTATATATGAGAGAAAACAAACAACTCTTATGCTAAGTGAAATAAGCCAGACTTTCTGAGTCTGGCTTATTTCACTTAGCATAATGTTCTCCAGTTCTATCCAGTTTTTTTGCAAGTGACATAATTTCATTTTTCTTTTTGCTGAGAAAAACTCCATTGTATATATTTACCACATTTTCTTTATCCATTCATCTGCTGACAAGCACTGGGGCTGATTCCATAACTTGGCTATTGTGCTGCTATGAACACTGTGTGACTGTATCACTATAGTATGCTGATCTTAGTTCTTTTGGATAAATACCAAAGAGTAGAGTAAGTGGGTCTTATACTGGGTCCATTCTCAGTCTATTGAGGAATCTCCATACAGATTTTCAAGGTGGTTGTACTAATTTACAATCACACTAACAATGTGTAAATGTTCAAAAAAGAAACTATTTTCTAAATAGTATTTTGATATACATATTTTAAGGCTAAAAAGAAATGCACCAACATGTATGACAACATGGAGAACCCAGAGGACATTATGTCAAGTGAAAAAAAATCAGATACAGGTAAAAAAAAATACTGCATGATCTCACTTATATGTAGAACCTAAAAATGCAGAGAGTAGAATGGTGGTTCCTAGGGGATGGGGGTTAGGTGGGCTGGGGAGATGCTGTTTAAAAGGTGAGAAACTGCTGGGTGTGGTGCACATGCCTATAATTCCAGCAACTCAGGAGGCTGAGACAGGAGGATTGCAAGTTTGAGGCCAGCTGTAGAAAATTAGTGACATCTTGTCTCAAAATAAAAAGCAAAAAAAGGATGGAGGTAGGGGAGGAGAAGAGTGGTGGGGAGAGGGAGAATATCTAGAATGAACTCTGTGGTTCTGGTATCAAAGGTATTAGTATGAACTGAATTCATACACTGATTCATATTGGTACTTTTGATTCTGGTCCAACATATATGCATATGTACACACACACATATATATACAGATATAAATAGTTTTTTTGTCTCTATGTATTTCCTAGTTCTGTTCACTGAGAAGGCATAAAACCAAGGTTTAGCTCAGTTGTAATGAATATAACTAGCACTGAAATTTAACTTTCTAAATACTATTTGCAAATAAAAGAAATCAGTGTTCCCTGAAGAAAAGTCTGAATCCAGGGCTGGGGCAGGAAAAATACAAGATGAACCTGGAATAGTATGTAGAACTAGAAAACAAAGACATCTTCAAAAAATTATGAGGCTATGCTGGAAGGACCACACTCCTCCCAATGGTCAAATATGAGTCAATTTGAGTAACAAAACAAATGATGAGAATAAAATTTAATTCATAGAATAAAATAGTTGATTTAGTAGCAGAATCATATTTTCAAATGACATTTTACAAAGCAAGGTTGAGGGATCTTGAAACCTTCCAAAACTTTATTTGAATCAAGTTATCAAACTTAACATCAACAGTAAGGAGACATATTGACAACATGTGTCTCGTAATAAAATGTAATAACAAGGTCATAATATGACTTTTGTAGTGTTTTTTAAAATTTTTTTCTTTAGCTGTCAATGGACTTTATTTATATATGATGCTGAGAATTAAACCCAATGCCTCACACATGCTAGGCAAGCGTTCTACCACTGAGCCACAACCCCAGCCCAACTTCTGTAGAGGTTATACCAAAAATGTATAACCTGAATTTAATAATAAGCAGATGTTAAACAAGTCCAAGTAGAGAGACAGCCTACAAACTAAATTAAATGGCTGGTACTTTTCAAAAATGTTAAAATCATAAAGACAAAGACAGGAACTGCTCTAAATTACAGAAGCTTAAGGAGACATAATAGCTTAAATGAAAGGGTGATCCTAAAAAGAAATAGATTACAAAAAGGACATTAATGGAAACTGATTACAGTATATAGACTTGCTAATAATTATGTGCTAATTAAATCAAATTTTTGATTTTGATAACTGTTGTGGGTTTGTCTAAGGCAATAACAGTTGACAAAGCTGGGCAGAATACGTGAGTATCTTGTTTTGCAACTTTTTTAAGAGTCGAAAATTATTTTAAAAAAAGGTAAAAAAAATTAAAATCCTATTGCATAGAACACAGAACAGGACATCAAATTCTGGTCCATATAAATGACAATTATTTGCTTACTTTAACTGTTTCATCTTCATGCATGCCAAGTTCGTTATGCATAAAATAAGTGACTTAAACTAAATTCATTGATTCTATATTCTGAGGAACCTTTAGGACAGGACAGGGGAGCTGAATAAGGAATTGTCCTGGCCCAACCTCCTTCATTCAATGTAGTCCTGCTTCAGTCTGCTTTATGTGTGTAATTTCACATGAGGATTCTGCTATTAAAAAGTGTAGTTTGAAATACTACTTAGCATAAAAGGGAACTAACTATTAATACATGAAGCTCAAAAACATACTAAGTAAAACAGGCCAGACACAAAAATATACAAATATTCCATTTATATCAAGCCCCAGAGGCAAAACTAGTGTGCATAATATTATTAATATTATTAGATATATTTTACATCTATATCTACAGGTTCTATATCATACATATTAATATGTATGGTATAATAATATAAGTCAGTTTACTTGTTGGGGGAGGGATAGAGGACACTGAGAGAGAGCACATGAGAACTTTTGGGGGAAATGGGAATGTCTATTTTTTTATTGGGGTAATAGTTGCATGGATGTATACATTTGTCAAAACTATATACATTTAATAGGTAAACTTTATTATACTTAATTTGCCAATAAAAATAATTTAAAAAATTAATTTCAAATCTCTTATATCTAATGGAATATCTTGTTTTGGATTCATTAAATAGACAACCTTTGCTTCACTGTGTACAAATTTCAGTATCAGAAAAGCAAAAGAAACATAAAAATGGGGGAACAAAACCGTGACTAAGCTAAGCCCATGCTAGATTAAACAATTATTAAATTACAAATACTTTATCACATACCTTATAGAAGAAATACTGTACAAGATGTGCTATTCTCACATAGTATAGATGTCCGTGAGCCAATAATAGTTTCTTTAAATGTTTAAACTTGGGTACAGAATAATCACTGTTCCGGGCTGCTTGGCGGCCTTCTTTGCCTTTAATACCTAAAAAGAGAATATATAGTGTGAGTATTTCAAAGAATAAGCAATCCTGTGATCTATTTTCACATTTTCTAATTGTTGAAATGTTATAGATCAATTGTATAGTTTATCTTTTCTTTTTTAACTAAAAAGGGCTTTCTTTAACTGTGATACTGAGAGTTACCAAATAAAATTATCACTAAATTTAATTGGAAACTATCAATTTGTAATACAGCATGAAACAAAAACAATCATTATTTCAATTTTTGCAAGGCCAAAAATTATCTGAAAGAAAAAAGTCCACCTGAAAATTATTTTTAAGTCACTCAGTAAGTGCTTGATTGTTCATGACATTAAACTAGGTGCTATATATTAAGGCAACTCAAAGACCTGGATTTTGTAGTGTGGTTTAGATGCTCAATTAGAAGATAAAATTCTTCATGAAATACTGACAAGCTACCGAAGAAGTCTATAAAACCTCAAGAAATTTTAGATAGGCTGGGGATATAGCGCACTTGGTAGAGTGCTTGCCTTGCATGCACAAGGCCCTGGGTTTAATCCCCAGCATCACCAAAAAAAAAGTGGACACAACATCTTTATTTTATTTTTTATTTTTATGTGGGGCTGAGGATCAAACCCAGCGCCCCGCACATGCCAGGCGAGCGCGCTACCGCTTGAGCCACATCCCCAGCCCCTTTAGACAACTTCTATATTGGATAATCAATGAACAGAACTTAAGATTTCCATATTAAGCATGTCTACTTCCAAATGGGAAGAAGAATTTGGGAAACTAAACTGCGGTAAAGCAATTCCTAAGATACTAATTACACATGTACCTCAAACCTTTTGCCAAAAAATAAAAAAGGTCAGGGTGTTAGGTGCATTGCCTAAGAGCAACCTGACAAGGAAAAAAATGGTACAGGTAGGTAGAAAAGCTGTTGTTACATGTCGACATATAAATTCAACACTATTCAACACTATAACCCAAACCACCCATAAATACTACTATACAAAATATGAGCCAAACAATGATAATTTCTTAGCCTCCAAAAGTCAATAATCTCAGAAGATATAGTGCAGCAACATAAACAGGCAGTCTTGTCAGGGGCAGGAAATCAATAAAATTTCATGCATGCTGTCAAAATGAGAGCTAAACAATCTATTGTATTGCCAGTAGGTTTGGGAAATTCAATTTACTTGGCTAATACAAAAATATCCTGTAACTTTGTTTTGCCACCTTCCCACAAGAGGTGGGACCTTGATCAGATGAGGCCCTTCATTCTATTAATGATTATCATTCTCAAATTCAAGATGAATAACTAAAACAATCTTTCTAGAATGTAAGAAAATTGTACCTAAAAGCAATACTGATACCATCTCATTAGATGTTTCTTACCTATTCCCACATGGGATTCCAAGATCATGCTAACATCATTGGCACCATCACCAATTGACAGTGTTATTGGGCTGCCTTTTAAATTCTTCACCATTCTGACAATCTAAACAATTTCAAAAGAGACATAGAAAAGATCAAAGCAGAATGTTAGAATGGAATATATTAGGGGTTTTATGCTTAATTCACACTTGCAAATGGAGGCTTTGCTAACAGAAAGGTAGTGTGTGTGTGTGTGTGTGTGCAGGTGCGCACGCCTGCACACGCGCACACACATACATATGCAAACACACACATTTTGAATTCCCACATGCAGAATATAGTGATTCAAAACGTAACACTGGCACCCACCTGATTTTTGGTTCTGTGCATACATGGACTCTCAGAAACTTTTGCCTTCTATGCAGATTAGAGGTAAACGTGTTTCCCTCTTTTTACCATTATTCATATGTCTTTTCAGATCATTAGGTCAGAAAGCTAATTTAGAGTAATTTATATAAGGCCAGCAGAACAAAAGTGGAAAGTCAGAGAACAATGTTATGGTTATGTCTTACTCTCTCCTTCCTGGTGACACTCCTATCTCCCCTAGTAGCATCCTAACACTTATTCCCAGGAATTTGTATAAAATTCTTGTACCCATCTAGCTGCCAACTAAACTTCACTAAAATCTTCCACTGGTTTGCCCTCTCCCTATAGGTAGTTACATTTTAAAAGGGGCATCTTAAAGGAGGTGAGATTTGCAGAAAAGTGCCCAAGATATACAGTACAGTCTGTCACTATTCCCTGTGTATATCTTCTAGCTGTGAAAATAATACTGTGTAGCTCAGTGTTGCTTTCATGGATGGTGTTGAATAAAATGTTCATCCCTGGTGTTAAAACACTTCTGTTTTGGGCTGCTCCAAAACCTTCTCCTGCTGTTACTTGTGGAAAGTGTACTGGGTAAGCAGCTGCCCTACCCCTCTAGGTTTTAATCTCTACTCATTAAGTCAATTCACAAAACTCCTTGGAAGTTAGCAGCCTTAAAAATGCTTAAATAATTCAGTAACTAAAAAATGCTTTACAAAAATCCTTTATTCACAATTGTTCTGACTAGCTAACATAAATAAAATCCATTTCAACATAACTGACATGATTATAAATAATTTATATGAGGCTAAGACACCCCACAGTCTTTTAAAGAAGATCCAGTCAGGTTTTAGTAGTATTGAATAGCACAAACTGCCCCACCCATATACTCAACTCCATCTAACACAAAAATTATGTTACCTAAAACGCCAACTTTCTCCTAACCCCTTGCCTCTCTATGGTTCTTCTTAAAAACTTTTTGAAAGACTATTAGAAATAATCTGTAAGTAAAAGTGTCAAGGACAAACTTTTCAAAACCCAAACTAAATTTATTTTTGATGGGCTACAATAATGGTTAACTCATTGTACCTTTTACACTACGCACAGCAATGATTTGCACCTCAGGGATTAAAAACTGCAGCCAGGGAAGGTCTCCAAAAGGGCAATAAAATTATAAAGGATGACAGTCTTTGCATGAGAATATAGATTAGATTAAAAGACTAAAATCTGTCTTCATGGAAAGATAAAAGGATATGTGGTCATGAACTATAAAATCAGGGAGGATTTAGTTAAGTACACATAGAGTTTTTCACTGATTCCCAGGTCACCCAGATTAAGAGATTCTCTTCAAATCTCTATGATAGCTTTCACAAAAAAATAATTTCACCAAAAATCTATTTATCCATCAACTATAACTGCATGTAATAATACATTTTTCAAAGAAATAAACTATGATCCAAAAAAGATACAAGGCCTGGTCACATACCTTAAGAAGAATTTATTTAAGAAGTAAAGATCTGTTCATGAACATAAGTACTAGGCAACCAGATAAATAAAACTTAAATAATGAAATATACTATCTGTGCAAGAATACATGACATTGTCATTAAAGTTGTTCACATAAGAAGGCCTATCATATCAGAATGGAGAGGACCCTATATGCCAAAATGATTGAGCACTGTTTTACAGAGTGGTTTAAATCATGAAGTATTAATAAGATTTACATGGATGGGAAGAAGGAAGCATTGCAGAGTAAAGGAATGTCATACCCAAAGGCAAACAGCCAGATAAGTATAGTATATGCCCAGAAAATTGATCTGGTATGACCAGATAGATCAATGAGTTTTCATATAGAGAATATGGACAGATGTATATGGAGCCAGATCAACTGGGAGTGATATTATGAAAGTAGGAGCAGGATACAGGAGGAAGTGAAGGAAAGAAAGACTACGGGCAAAGAGAGATGTTGGGTGACTAGTTATAGGTAGAGTTTAATGAGCTATTAAAGGTCTGGCCTTGGAAGGTAATGGAAAGGAAGGAATAGAAGGAAAAGAGAATGTACTAGAAAGTGAAAATTTGGTAACTGACACCACATGAAAGAGTAAAGGCTGGGCTGGGGATATGGCTCAAGCGGTAGAGCGCTCGCCTGGCGTGTGTGCGGCCCGGGTTCAATCCTCAGTACCACATACAAACAAAGATGTTGTGTCCACCGAAAAAAATAAAAAATAAATATTAAAAAATTCTCTCTCACTCTTTAAAAAAAGAAAAGAGTAAAGCCTGGGAGAAATTAACACAGATTTCAAGTTTCTGAGTCTAGAAACCGGGAAGAACAATGAACTTAGTCACAGAAATAAAAGATGCTGAAGTTGGAGAAGATAATGCTAAGTGAAGTTAGCCAATCCCAATAAACCAAATGCTGAATGTTTTCTCTGACATAAGGAGGCTGATTCATAGTGGGGTTGGGAGGGGGAGCATGGGAGGATTAGATGAACTTCAGATAGGGCAAATGGGAGAGAAGAGAAGGAAGGGGGCATGGGGGTAGGAAAGACTGTGGAATGAGATGAACATTGTTACCCTAAGTACATGTATGAAGACACGAATGGTGTGATTCTACTTTGTGTACAACTAGAGATATGAAAAATTGTGCTCTATATGTGTAATAAGAAGTGTAATGCATTCTGCTGTCATATACAACAAATTAGAATAAAAAATAAAAATAAAAAAAGAAATAAAAGATGCCAAGAAAATTGATGATTGGGCTGTAGAGAATTCTAAGAGTGAAAAAGATACATCTCCAAGAAGACGGGTTTGGTAAGCAGATGAAAGAAATAAAGTAGAATCCCAAAGGTCTGGACTACAGACATTAAAAGTGTCTGAAAAAAAAGAGCATGATAGGAGTATAGAGGGAAAGATTGCAGGAAGAAGGTGAAAGCAAAAGAGACCAGTGAGGACACAAAATCAAATAGTCTATGTGTAAACTTTTGAGGGTTTGAACTAGGCTGTCAGTAAATGGTTTCAAAAGATGGCACGAAAAGTAGAACTAAGACAAAAAGCAGGTAGAATCAACAGAATATGGCATCTATATAGAGGGAGAAGATAAGATCAAAGGTAGTTTTGAGACTTAGGGAGCAAAAGAAAAATGGCACTGGTAACAGGAAAGGTAAAAAACAAACTGGTCTGAAGAAGAATATCATAAGATCTGTCTTAGACGCTAGAATTTAATGTGATGGTAGGAAATCCATATGGGGCTGTCTAGCAGACAGCTAGAAATAGATTAAAATCAAGAAAAACTCAGGACCAGCAAAACATCACGGAGAGTCAGAGAAGTGCTAATCCAGAAAAAGAGTTCATAAAGTAAAAAGCAGAGGAGAATTTATTAGAAGCAACTGATAATCAGGGAGAATATAGACAATAAAGCAAACTACAAAGGAAACTAGATGTCCAAAGAGGGAAGAAAATGTCAGGACTACGGACCATCACAGAAATCAAGGAAGGAGAATTTTGAGGAGGATATAATTGATAGTATCAAATGCAGTAAAGAAATGAGGAAGAGAATGAACACAGCACACGAAATTGGGTCAGGTTTGCCAGCAAGCAAGTCAGTAGAGTATTAAAAGCAGAAGAAGCTGGGCGCATGCCTGTGATCTCAATAGCTAGGAAGGCTGAAGCAGGAAGATCCCAAGTTTAAAGCCAGCCTCAGTAACTCAGTGAGGCCCTAAGCAACTCAGTGAGGCCCTAAGCAACTCAGTGAGGCCCTAAGCAACTCAGTGAGACCCTGTCTCAAAATAAAAAAAATTAAAAAAAAATGACTGGGGATATGGCTCAGTGGTTGAGTGCCCCTGGTACCAAAAAAGAGCAAAAGAAACAGGATGCATGAGGCTAATGTCATAGGGGAGAGCAAGGAGCAGTGGAATGGAGGCAACATAGAAGTCCAGCAAAGTTTAAATCAATTTGGGGGAAAGAATCTTTCTTGATTTTGACCCCAAAAGGAAAAAAGTTAAGGTTGAAAAAATTAGATGATAACAATGAAATGATTTAAAAGTAAATTTCTAATTAATTTGTTTAATTAGAAGCAAATTAAAAGTAGATCAAACATTTGCACATATGTATATATAGAAACCCAGAATAGAATATTAATATCCACAGTTACCTGGGCTTTCTGTAATGGTGCCATCCGGCAGCAAAGCACTGCAGTGCACTTCATACAAATTTGTAGGAAAATGCTTTTGTAATTATTTGAACTAGAGTCCTGACTAGAATTTAGTATGAGTGACAATGTGGAGCCATCGATGATTAATCCATATTCTTGATGTTCTGTCCATGCTCTGAAAAAAGAAAAACAATGTTGTTTTTGAAATTATCATACCTTTGCATTTAGGGTACTGATTTTTTAACTATAGAAGATGAGTCATCAATCTGGTTACTTGACGTATTCATTCCAAAGAAGCAATTGCCTCTAATAATAGCACAACAGTGACTTTAAGTAACACCTCAGAGACCTAAGTTGCTCATATAATTGACTATAAGTTCTAAAAAGTACAAAATAAAGGAGGTTTCACAATCTGCCTCTGTTTAAGAAATTCAAGATAAATTTTGGGAATTATAGATGAATTTGGGAATTATAGATGAATTGAACAAGTATAAAATAACATTAGTTCTGACATGAATACAAATTATCAGTGAATTCGATACTCCTTAAAGACTGAGAAAAAACAAAATGGCTTTAGGGTAAAGAAATCATAAAAGACTTCTCTCTAATATCTTTATCTGAATGACAAAACCTATGCATAAAACATGGCTTCTCAAATATGACAGAGCATCTAAAAGACATGGTTCTCATTAAAGAATGTAATAATATAAAATATTTCTTAAATAAGTATCATGTTTTACTACCAGGGGTTCTCAATCCTAGCCTTCCCATTAGAATCATTTGTGTAACTTTAAAAAGTTGCCCAAACCTGAGGCCCATCCTTAGACCAAATAAATGAGAATATTTTGGTTGGGGCTTGATTATGTTTTAAAAGCTCCCTAGTTTGCTCTCATGTATGGCCAGGACTAAGAGGTATTCTAAGTGCCAAAGAAAACAAATGTAACAAGGTGTCAAGTTTTTAAGAAAACAAATGGGGGCTGGGTTTGGTGGTGCATACATATAGCTATATGGGAGGCTGCAACTTAGCAAGATCCTGTCCCAAAATGAAAAATAAAAAGGGCTCGGGATGTGGCTCAGTAGTAAAGCATCCGTGGGTTCCAGAAAGAAAGAAAGGAAGAAAGGAAAAAAAGAAAACTACATGGGGGAAATTTGCAACTGAGAAAATCCTACCAATTAGACTTTTTTTTTTTTCCTTGCAATACAGGAACAAAACAGTGGTTATTCAGTTTTTGCTCAGGGAATTGGGTGCCCTTTGAGAATCACTACAGTGGATGCAGTAGATACAGCAAGATCTCGGTTATAGATTCCATTGTCTAATGCTCCTCAAAAAGCTTAATGTACAAAGGAAATCATCTGAGAATCCTGTTAAAACACAGATTCTGATTTAGTGAGCTGAGGTCCGAAATTTGCATTTCTAACAAGTTTCCTGGTGACATCAGAGCTTCTTTTCTATGGACCTTTCTTTGAGTAGTGAAAGCCAAATACACCCCATCATTCCCTTTCCATATTTCTTTGCTGTATACTGCTAACACTATATTTGTACTTATCTCTATCTGGCTTTATAATACTGTAAATATAATTTATTTTTTTATTTTATTTTATTTTTTTACGGTATTATCATTTTTATTATTATTATTATTTTTTATTTTTAAATTTTTTATTGTGGGTTGTTCAAAACATTACAAATTTCTTGACATATCATATTCCACACTTTGATTCAAGTGGGTTACAACCATGTGCTCTTTGCTTACTTAACAAGAGCTGTCTTACTGGGCAGAAAACAGCAGCTCAATAATCAAGGAATATTTGTAAACACTAAGTATAAGTATGCTATCTGGAGGAATAAAGAATTACAGGCTAGTCTTTCCTTGGAGAATAGAAAATCTCCTTGGGAGTGACAGAAGCATACATGGAAGAACATATATAACCAGATAATAAACAGTCAATGCCCAATCCTTGGGAAAATAAATACACACAGGAAAGAATAGTGGGTTCTTTGTGAGGTATGATATTTAAATTGTAACTTGAAGGCAGGGAAGAAAGAGATGAAGGGAGAAAATGTATGTTGGGATGCACTGGGAAAGCAAATTAAAGGTCTCTTGAGGGCTTTGGTGTGAACTGAATTAAGTAATGGAGAACAACTAAAAGGTTTCAAAGTAGGATTATGATGTGTACTGTAGTTTACTTAAAGACCACTCATCTGGTAGAGGAGATTAAGAGATTCCAAGTGTAAAGTGCCAGTCCTCAGATTTGGAGCACTAGTGGTGATGACTGGAATCTGAATAAGGCTTGGGAGCTGATGTGAACTGATGTGGTCTTGAATATGCTATCCTTCTGCCTCAGCTTCCTAAATCCCTGGGATTACAGGTGTGTGCCACCAAGCATTTCTGTGAACTGGAAAGGGTAAAGGAGCAAAGGTAATTTTGGATCTAAATGAAGCCTATGTAACTAGGAGCAAGACCATGCCAAACCCCAAACAGATAACCAGAAAGAGGGAATAAGCTGAAATGGTGATGATTTGTTAATTTTTCCATAATGCCTGACTTTTACAAAAGCACCACAGAGCCGGCGTGGTGGCACTTGCATGTAATACCAATGTTTCAGGAGCCTGAGGCAGGAGGATCTAAAATTCAACCTACCCTCATCAATTTAGCAAGACCATGTCTCAAAAATATAAAAAAAAAGGACTGAGGATATATCTCAGTAGTAAAGTGCCCTGGGTTTGACTGCCAGTATAAAACACGCCCCCCCCCCCCCCAAAAAAAAAAGTACCAAATAGTTGCTCAACAGAGATATGGACTAACTATGTCCTTTCAAAATTCATATATTGAAACCTTATCCTCAAAGTAATGGTATTTGGAGATTGGGGGGGGGTCTTTGAAAGGTGATTAGGTTTAGACAAAGTCATAACCTATGGTAGGGCCTTCATAATGGCATTAGTGCCTGTTATAGATTGAATTGTGTCAGCAAAATTCTTATGTTGAAGCCTAACTCCAAATGTGATAGCATGAGAAGATGGCGCTTATAAGATATAACTGGGTTCATGTGAATTTATGAGAGTGAGGACACCAGGATGGTATTACAAAGAAGAGACACTAATACTCTCTGCCACATGTGGAGGCAAAGAGAAGGAAGACATCTGCAAGCCAGGAAGACTACTCTCACCAAAACCCAACCATTCTGAAGTACTCTGGTCTTGGTCTTTCAGTCTCTAGAACTGTGAGAAACAAATTTCTGTTGTTTAATCCACCTAGTCTATGGATTGCTATGGCAGTCCAGGCAAAATAAGACAAATGGACAAATAAAATGCATGTAATTTGGACTGACTTTATTTTACTTTTTGGTTAACTAGAAATTGAACCAAGGGGAGCTTAACCCTTGAGCCACATCCCAGCCCTTTTTATTTTTTGAGACAGGGTCTTGCTGTGTTTGCTTAGGGCCTTGCTAAATTGCTGAGGCTGATCCTCTTGCCTCAGTCTCCTGAGTTGCTGGGATTGTAGGCATGCACCATAGCACCTGGCTTTGGGATGACTTTGTAAGTACCATTTGGTTAAAGAAAGGAAACATTTCTCAGAGGTAATTTAATAACAAGTATTTTTAATCTCACCTAAGTAACAGAAGAAAAACAGTTGTTTTACTATTATCCATAGCCTTAAAATATGGCCCATTAATTTTCAAGTTTGGTTAAACATGAAAGATGAGGACAGAAATATAGTATTGATGTTAAAAGCATGGGCTCTGGAGCTGGCAGACTTGCTCAATCCCTCATTAGTGGTATGATCATAAGCAAGTCAGTTCATATTGCTGAGCCCACTTCCCTATCCATAAAATGAAGAAAACAAGATTTCCTAACTGGGTTGTTAATGAAGATTAAATGAAAACAATCATACAAAGCACTTAATATTGTTCCTAGAATATGAAGTGTGCTCAAGAAATGGAAAGTAATATTGTCTAAGGTACTCTGCAGTTAGTGCAGGTGATCTGGTAGCACTCCAGAAAAGGAATTAAGTTTACTTATGGTCAAGATAAAGTCAAGTCATTAGGTTAGATGAGGACAAAACTAGGTCAATATGAAGTATAGATGATATACTCCTGGGCATTGAATTACTGTTGATCATTGGCTTGCCCTGAGGTTCTATAAGTTCTTTGTATGTAATTAGTTGAAAGCAGAATCAAAGCATCCATGTTAATAAGTATTTGGTTCCCTCTGGAATACTGGGACATAAGAGTCCACATCAGAAATAGCTCTGGGACCTCAAAATGCATTGAAACTGTAATAGAGATTGATTTTATTACATACCCAGACCCTAAGCATTTAGAAGTTTAACTATTTTTAACATTTCTAAAAAATCAAAAACAGAACTGCCATATGATCCAGTAATCCCACTACTGGGTATGTATACAAAAGAAATTAAATCAGTATGTATAACAAGGAGACATTTGCACTTATTCATTGCAACACTATTCCTAACAGCCAAGAAATGGAAACACCTAAGTGTCTTCCAACTGATGAAAGAACAAAGAAACTGTGAGACATATATGACATGGAATACTACTATAAAGAATGGAATCCTGTCATTTGTTTCAACATGAATGGAACTGAGATCGTTATGTTAAGTGAAAAATAACAAATATGTGAAATAAGCCAGGAACAGAAATACAAGTATAGCATGATCTTGCTCATATGTGAAATCTAAAAATGCTAATCTCATTAGAAAGTAAGAGCAGACTAGTCGTTACCAGAGGCCAGGGAGATTAGGTAGTGGAAGGGATAAAGAAAAGATGATCAATGGGTTCTAATACAATTAGACAGGATAAAAAAACACTGATGTGCTATTGTACAGCAGGGTGACTATTGACAACAATAACGTAGTATATATTTCAAAAAGCTATATGGATTTTAAATTTTTCCATTAAGAAATGATGTTTGAGGAGGTATGTTTACTATGGTTTAAACATTACAGAATGTATACATGCAGAACATATGGTAAAGAAACATTATATGGTAAAGTTACTCCACTAATATGTACAATTTTATGTTTTTCATGTATTAGCTAAAAATAAATTTAATTTTAACAAGAAATCGAGGTAATTTTCTGCTGGGCATGGTGGCACTCGCCTATACTCCCAGTGGCTCGAGAGGCTGAAGCAGGAGGATCACAAGTTCAAAGCCAGCTTCAGCAATTTAGCAAGGCCCTAAATAACCCTGTCTCAAAATAAAAAAGGGCTGGGGATGTGGCTCAGTGGTTAAGTGCCCTGGGTTCAATCCCTGGTAACCCCCGCACCAATTCCCCGCAAAACAAATTGAGGTAATTTTTTAAACCTTGAGAAATGAAGTTTTCTTTTAACTTAAAAGAGAGGTGTAAAGTATCAAGTAACCTCAAATGTGCCATTAGCTAAGCCCTCAGGGAAGGTTTTAACTTATAAAGAAAAAAATACCTGCAAACAGAGAATGGTAAATTATAGAAAATGGAGCCTTCTGCATAAACAGTTGTTCTTTACATCTGTACCAATGTCTAAGTATAAGAAATTGATGTACTTGCTTACTTTTTAAGGCTTCTAGTACTTTTAGGAAATTCATGCAGCAACTTCTTCCGATATTCTATCAACAATTCATGTAATCGATCTTCTTTCCTTTCACTTTCTTCAATAGTTTTTGTGGTGAGTTCTAAGAGTTCAGTGCCAGTTTGGAAAAGACGGCAGGCATAGCATGTGGATTTGGCTGTCTCCATCTTGTCACCAGTAAGCACCCAGACTTTCAGGCCAGCTGCATGCAGAGCTTCAATGGTCTCTGCAGCTTGATCTTGTAGCCTGGGAACACAAGGAAGCCTTGTTATCCTTTAAAATACCTGACAGGGATTCTACAAGAAAGCTTCCTAAAGAGAACATTCTTTACAATTCACTATAATTCTACAGTTGTGACAACTTATCACAGTTGGTTTTCTTATATACCCTTTACTCCTGAGATCGTTATCTTTGGTATAGTTTTAATTATTAAAATGAATTTCAAACAATGAAGTCCAGAAAAGTTCATGCTATCTCTTGAGGTAATTAATACCTAATGGCAAAACTGAGAATCATCACTCAGAAACTCACCATATATTTGTATTCATTGTTAACCTCATTATATCTTATATATTACCATACATATATTTTTATATTATATATACACACATATGTATGTATGTATGTATATATATATATATAAATTCTGAAAGAAAAATTATACTTCTATGAGATTCCCTCCCGCCTTTTTCCCTTATTTTGAATGGCTTCTGCATATGTGAGTAAACATTCAACCTTTGACTTTCTGAGTCTGGCTTATTTTGTTCAGCATGATGTCTTCTAGTTCCACCCATTTACTAGCAAATGCCATAATTTCATTCTTCTTTATTGCTGAGTAAAACTCAACATTTTCTTTATCTGTTGATGGGCACCTGGGCAGTTTCTATAATTGATTATTGTAAACTGTGCTGCTATAAACACTGATGTGCCTGTATCAATATAGTAGGCTTGCTTTAGTTCTTTTGGATAAATACTAGAGAGTGGGATAGCTGGGTAATTTGGTGGTTCTATTCCATGAAAACAGAAGGGAGATCACTGAAGCAGAAGAAGAGGATTGAGGGGGAAGGAGGAGGGATGGGAAAAGGGAGAAACTCCAGAATGAAACTAACCAAATCATGCCATCCATGTGTGTGTGTGTGTGTGTGTGTGTGTGTGTATATATATGAATATATTATAGTGAATTTCACATTTAGATATATCTATAAAGCACTAATTAAAAAATTAGAAAGAAGACCAGTAGAGAAAGGGAAATAGGGGAAAGGAAGAGAAGAGGGAAAGGACAAGCACTAGGACTGAAGTGGAGCAAATTATATTCCATGCATGTATGACTATGTCAAAATGAACCCTATAATTATGTATAACTATACAAACTGAATATATGTTTATAACTTTTTGTTTGGTTATGTCTCATAATTTGCATTTATATTCCTTAGAAAACTCCTAAAATATTAAGAATCTAACACTTATTCTTTCAAGAAGATCAATGCAGAGTCCTACAATTATGTTTGGCAGAGTTCAGCTTGTATATTTAAAAGAATATGATTTTAAAGTAAGCAAAACTATACTCTGGTCTGTGAAACCAGGTTAGATTAAGCACTTGTGCTGTTCACTTTAGGTTGGATTTTCTTTCTGTTCATCTCTGTCAAAATCTTACCCATTCTTCCAGGTATCATAGCTCTACTGGCGGCTCTAGCATCCCTCTTTACACATAACAGTCTACTTTATAAATATCTACATAAATAAGTAGTTGGCTTAAATATCCAAAGACTTTAGTACTAACTGGTTCATTCTTCTAAGTCACATGTATTTAACTTTAAAACCATTCCTACAAACAGATCAAAATTTTGTAATTTTTCATACTTGTTAAAAATAAATGAATCTTTAAGCCCATTTAGACAACAAAGTTAAATCAGAGATTTCAAAACATGAATAAATTACTAATTTGGGACAGATGCCACCGTAAATGCCTGGTCATTAAAATAACAAGAGTATCATTTCTAGTTACTTGTCTTCCACTGCAGTGGCTCCAATTAAATTCATGTTTGTCTCAATATCATCAAAAACCTTTTCCATTTTTTCTTCTCTGTCTTGTAAGGCCATTTTTGCCTCTATGAGCTGTCTGTTAATTATTTCATAATCATCTGGAGTAATTTCTTTGAAGGCCACACAGAGTGTCCGGTACCCATCCTAGAAGTAAAGTAGAAGATTTATAATTATCCCCATAATAGCTGAACACACACACACACACACACAGATACACAACCTCTTTAAATACTCTTGCTTTGTATAAAGAGAAATTCTGACACATTTGTAGTTTAAAAAAATGAACAGAATGCAACTGAAAAAGGTAACATTGTTAGGTTTTGAATAAATAAAATAGAGCTTTTAACAAAGATTCTGGAAAAGTTTATAAGGCTGCAAATTCTGATCAAATGTTACTCCAAGGATAATAGTTTATATTAAAATAAAGAAAATAATATTAAAACTGCCAATACAAAAATACACAATAAAAATAAAATTCACTTAAACATCCACTTATTTATATTTATGTGGTACTCGGGATTGAACCCAGGTACATTCCACCACTGAGCTATATCCCCAATCCTTATTTTTATTTTAAGGTACTGACTCTTTAAATTACCAAGGCAGATCAAGCTCCCATTTTATTTTAACCTCAAGCATGTGTGAAATATTCACCAACCAGTGGTTAGCTCTTGAATCCCTTTGCTCAGAAGTCACTCATTTGTCCTTCTCTCCCTCTCTTTAATACCCAGAACTTAAGGTGCTCCTGCCCTGGTCTGCCCAGGAGTTGTGATCAGAAGCATGCATCACTATGCCCAGCTTAAACGTCCATTGAAAAAGTAATCCCATAAACATTTGCAGCACTTCTCCATTTACTTATTGAGGGGAGGGATGTAGGCTCACCATTGCATTACGTTCCACATGGGCTTTAGTTAACTCAATTTCATGGTTTTGCACCCTGGGAAAAACTGCTGAATCTGCTCCTTTACAAAAAAGAAGGATGTCTCCTAAAACAAAGAACCAAAATACTCAACTTAGAATTTTAAGAATGGTATTGATATTTTAATAAGAGAATTGTTAAGGTGACCTCTCCCAACCAGATGCTATGTATTCCAAGCCTGCCTTTCAACACACACCCAAATGAAATTAGACATCTTAAGTTTTAGTCTGTCAAGAGAAATTTAGACCCTTATGGACACAATAAATAAGCCAGAATTTACAACATGCGACTTGGTTAAAATACATTTCCTCCCAGTGAATCATGGAGGACCACACTTGTATCAAGGAGAGGCAATAGGATTATTTTTAAAAATGTACTCAGCAATGGCCTAGAGTGCACATAGGGCATCTATGAACGTGAAAACCAAACTTAAGTTCAAACAGGCTTCAATTATGAATAAGCTATACAAAGCTAGCTTTTGAAACACTGGCTTGACAGCTTTTACTAGGAACTTGAAAATAGCTTTGTAAAATGCTTATACTGGTACAAGCACAACTTTAGATTAGTTCATATACCTGGGAAATATTCACATTTGAGCACTAAGAGACACTTAACCCTTATAAAGCAGATAGTTGAATTCAACAAATTAAAAAGCAGAGTTCTGAGGAAAACAACCTTTGCAGGCCACTTTTCCAGACATTTCATCATATGTAGGAGAACATATATGTAGAACAGTGGGTAATTCAAAAGTTAAATGTGCTTTTTGGTTTTTCCTCATACATCCAAAATGTATTTAAAAGTCATATGACAAAAAATTAAAAATAAATAAAATTATAAAACAGATCCCATTGCCATACATTAAAATCAATTTAATGTCTTTGCATTCATACCACAAGTTATGAGGAAAAGTGTGTCCGTCCTCATTCTTACATTAATGAATTTGGAACGGATTTATTGCTAAAGTATATTACTGGGAAATAAAACAAGGATATTTAGAAAACAAACCTCCTGGGCCAAAGACACATGTGTGCACACATACACACACATCTGAGAGTGCTCCCCATGGGACTTTCAGAATTTGAGAAGACAAATCACCATGGTGCATCTCAAGGACATTGAGGATCTGGGATGATAGTACTGGTTCCTTTGCAAAGAGCAAGCTATATTTTGTTAAAGATCCTTGAGCTCTGGAATGAATCCAGTATGCCCTACCCAGAAATCTGACTGAATCATCTCTAAGTCACCAAATTCCAGAGAGCAACAGGGGAACTAGGAAGGTCTGGGTGATTGAAGCAGGAGCTCTCTACACTCTAGGCTTCCTACTGTTGGTAATTCTAGACCATCTAACTACATCTGAGCTGCTGTCTCCAGTAAAATTACTATAGCATAACTTTATTGGTAGTGACTACCAATAATACTGTGACCACAATAATGAGTATGGTTGGTATACTGAACCATAAGTCATTCTTTCAGTTCCTGTCTGGATAGCCAGTGCAAAGGAATACAGTTTTATTTCCAAGAAAATGCATTTACTATCACACCAGGCATTCTGCCATTGACAATTTGACAAACTGAACATGTTTCCAAATAAATACATGAAGGCATATTTATAAATGCCGCTGTTTTGCAAAACTTTACCTAATCCTAAGCTACTACCTACAATGCTTAAATTTTCTGAAATAGTTTATCCTACAAATGGAAAAAGTCAAGTATGAAGAGGTATACCTCCTTGAGTCTTCACAATTACACTCATACGTCGGCGGATGGAATCAAAGTTTAAGGTGTGAAGAAGTTCATACCTTCAAAAGAATAGAAATGAAAAAAGTAAAATACCTGGGCCATGTTGAGCAAAATAAAACACAATAGAAACATCTAAATATATTTAAAAATCTTAAATGAACAGATAATTCTCCTCTTTGAATGAGGGTAGCTAGTTGTATACACAACTGGTACTTTCTTTCTTTTTTAAAATTTCTCTGCATATAGAACCTGCTGTCACAGGATATCTGAGTTGGTAGGGTATTTATATCCTTTTATTATATTACTTAAAATAGTAAGGAGAGCGACTACATACGAATGGAGAACAAAAAGCAGTCCCACCAAGCCATATCTGGAAGGATCTAGAAATAGTTCTGCTCTTCTAATTATTTTACTATGTTCTATGAGTGCCTCTTAAGGGCCAGTCATAGTGCTGTGTGTTGGGGAACAGTGGTGAATCTGCCTGAGCCCACTCCCTCGAGGAGTTTACCACATTTAAAAAAAAATCTATTTTTTAATTGTAGTTGGACATAATACTTTTATTTTATTTATTTTTACGTGGTGCTGAGGATTGAAGCTAGGGCCTCACACGTGCTAGGCAAGTGCTGTACCACTGAGCCAAAATCTCAGCCCGAGTTCACCACATTATAATACAGAATAGGTTAAGATACAATTACTCTCCCAGTTGTCAAATAGTGAAAAAAAGGCACTTACAAAGGAGAGATAAAACTACAGAAAAAAAAGCCATCAGAAGGAAGGTTTTCTGAAAGAGGTGCCTGAGCTGGGTTCTGCAAGAATGAGATGCAGAAAGGGGACAGGGCATTCTGATAGTATAGACTAAGATCAGATGCAAAGGCATAGCAAGGACTTTAAAGTTTCCCTTTGTATGGAAAACTCATTCACAGGCAAACAGCAAGAAATGAAGCAAGAAAGGCAAGCAGGAGCTGAAAACAGAACTTTGTGGGCTGGTTAAAAAATTTGGCATTTTGTCTTAAGAGCAACAGGAAGCTAATGAAGGGTTTAAAGAGTGGATGATATTAAGAGACTGATCAGATTTGTGTATGTATGGCTAAACTATTAATCAGATGTAAGGATACAGAAGAGTTAAAATAAGAGGCAATTATAAAAAAAAAGCATGATGGAATTTTTTAAAAAATAAACAACTTAGATACATATATTTAACATAAAAATGTTGGGATGGACTGTAGTTCAGTGGCAAAGCACTTTCTTGCATGTGTGAGGCACTGGGTTCAATCCTTATCACCATATACAAATAAAATAAAGGCATTCTGTCCATCTACAACCAGAAAATATTTTCTTAAAATGTTTATTATATAGCTTGATTTTGGTGGGGGTGAGTGGACCAATTTTTGCTTTTTGAGGTGGGGAAGGGAGCTGTGTTTAAGACATCTATGTGTAGCATTTCATTTGGTGTTGGCCAGACAGAGGTACTGTTGTGGACTGACTAGAATCTGGATGGTCATCATGACTCCAGGTTGCTGGCAATCAGACCACAGAGCCTTCCTCTGGACTGCTGAGCATCCCACCTCAAAGGGGACTATTACCCAAGGGCCTTTACATGTATTATAGGTTTCTGAGATGAATCTCATGGGATTTTCAGGGCCAGAATGGAAGTCAAATAAGATAATTACATTTCAAGTTCAAATGAAAAATTTGAATTAATCACTGAGCCTATTTAAACTCTGTCATTAAGCCAAGGTGGCTTTGTTCCTTGGGGTTTTGTAGCAAAAACAGAAATACTAAGATCCTAAGATACTGCTGTACCAGGGTACTTGCCCTTAGGCTAACACTTGAATTTCTAAGAACAAGGCAAAGGTTCTATTGAACACCAAAGCTACTTTGGTGTTTTGAATTGCTGGGCTTGTAATCCCAGAGTGATTTCTTGGGCTCTAGATAGCAGAAGGTTTCATACACATTCTCTGATTTTTCTTGTAGCATGTGTTAGAGAACTAAAATGGTATCTAAATTTCAGGAACAGTCCAGGCAAATTCTCATTCTGGCTACTGGACCTACATGTGAAACACATCCCAGTTCCTGCCATTGTATTAAAAACAGCTTCTACTGCTACATTTATTATATAGAACTCTGAATTGAGAGAGCAGAGTTCTACATTTATAGGTTCATTAGTTTCCTTTGTAATCCTTCCTAAATCCATGTAAAGTTGACTGGGGTTGGGAGTGACGGACATAAGACAACACAGAGCTACTTACTCTTCTATTTCTTTTCTTTGGTTCTCTAGTATCATATGTCCATTCCGATTTCCTAAAAATGTGAACCCGTACCTATCAAAAACAAAAAAGAACCTTTGTGTGTCTCTAAGGAACAATTAATTTCCCCTTGTAATGAATCTATTCATCCTTGTTAATTCTTCTCTCTTACATGATCTCAACCTACAACTGCACTTACCATTCCTGGATCAGTTGATAGAACAGAGCAAGTCAAAGCCCAGTCACAATTATTATAACCAAGGTAAAGACAATTTGTAATTCCAATTCTGCAGCTAACATATTAAGTGATCTTTTACCACTTAATCATCTTGAGCCTCCTGGGGAAAACTGGACTGTCACTTATCAAATGTCGTCAAAATTGCTGGCAGTACTTTAAAAATAACATGTGTTGTACAAAAAGTGGCCACTGCTATTTGGTATTGGCCAGACACATTATATTGCAAAATATAATGTGAAAATTCAGACTCGTGGCTAGCATACATAAATAATAGGGCAAATTACATCTATGCATCACTATTTTCTATTTGGATGTAACTGGTTATATTTGGGAATTTTTACAAACTTTTAGATAGCACTTAGAGAAGAGGTACACAATATGGTTATCCGAGCAAATGGAAAAAAACTCAAATTAACTCCTGTCATCCTGTGATTTCACTTTCTTAGGAGAAGTACAAGAGTTCTTACTTTTTAGCTCCTTTCACCAAAGCTATTTCATCTGGTGAGGAGGAGATATAGGTTAATTCAGCTGATTCTGTAGCTCCATCAACAGTATCATTTGTTTTAATTTCTACAGTATGACATAAACACAAGGCACGCAGAAAGAGTTCTTCTCGGTTCTGTGGAAAAGCAACAGAAGAATAACTGCATTATTTTCACTTTGATCACTAGGCACTGAACACATAAAATGTATTAATGTGAGAGAATATTATAACCTCTAGAGAACTGAGTAACAAAAATTATAAATTCCTAGGACTCAAATGAGCTATATATTCCCTCAACTTCTAACAGAATTTCTGGTCCCTAGCCAGTATCCCTAGAGGATGCATAAACACATTCAGGTTACTGTAGCGCCACCTATAATAAGCCACTGACTTCTTAATGGACTAAAGGGAATGCCATATATTTATTGGGTGGGGGGTGGTGTTAACGGGAATTGAATTTGGGGCACTCACCCATGGAGCCACATCCCCAGCCCTAGAGTCTCACTGAGTTGCTTAATGTCTCACTTTTGCTGAGGCTGGCTTTGAACTCACAATCCTCCTGTCTCAGCCTCCCGAGCTGCTGGTATTACAGGCGTGCACCATCAGGCCTGGCTAAGGAATGCCATTTGATACCTAATTCATAATTGAGCAATAGCTCAGGTATAGGGACACTCTGGGTCATTTAATGTCTACATACTCCTAGGACCTAAATGATTTGAAGAGATATCATTCTTTGAAGGAGCTCATATTTTAAAAAATAATAATCAGATAGGCAAGTGAAATTTTTACTTAAATGCTACTTCCCATAATTCTCTCTACTTATGAGTTCTACTAATTTATAAATTCTAGTGGTATTAGTAAAACAAGAAATGGCAAAGCAAAAAGAAAAATCAAATGGTTATTCAAAATTTTAGGTCATTTGTCTACTGGAAAATTGTTTCTACTATGCAGGGGGAAGTACATGCTTATATAGACTGAATTCTCAGGTAAAAATGGTAATGCAGAAAATGTCACCTTATCTGCTTTGTCAAAATATGTTAAAGGTCCATCAGTCTGAGATAATCCATCAACTTCCTGAGTTACACCTTTATATTTGTGCCCATCTATGCAGCATTCAATGAATTCCATGCTATTTTCAGTAAGTGTTCCAGTCTTATCTGTAAATACATAATCCACCTGAAAACAAGGACACAAACATATGTTTCTTTAGTGTGATAATTATTTTAAGGTTCTGGGGATTAAACCCAGGGCCTCACACATGCAAGACAAGTGCTCTACCACTGAGCTGTATCCCTAGACCATGAATTTTTTTTTTAAATATTTGTTTTAGTTGTAGATAGATACAATATCTCCATTTATTTTTCTTAATGTGATGCTAAGGACTGAACCCAGTGCCTCACATGTGCGAGGCAGGCGCTCTACCACTGAGCCACAACCCCAGCCCCACCCATGAATTTTTATTAATTAAAAATTATTAGTTTTTATTTAATTAATAATTTTAGTTATTAAAATTTCATATCTATAGGGGAAAAATCACTTCTAAGACTTCTAGTCAAATGTCAGGAATTACAGAGACAATCCTATTAAACAAATGTGGAATGAATGTTTTTAAAGACACTGAAATAGTGACATATAACTAAGGTAGACCTACTTAAATGTAGAAGATCAATAAGAAGAAAAACCATGACTTTCTTATCAAACTAAAAACTCTTTAATTTAACTATTTAACTTAACCTGTTTCAATGTATAGAAGCTATATTAATTTTCCAAGGGGGAAACGAAAATATACTAATATACTGAGCATTTACTTTACACACACACATATACATACACATGCGCGTGCACGACATACACACACACACACACACACACACGCACAAACACACATTCTTTTTCTCTCTTTATGGGCTGGCATGTAAATAACCCATTGGAAAAAAATTTAATAGGAACCAAAAATTAACTGGATGTAACAAAATAAAAATAAAAACTGATGAGCTTCTCCCCCCTGAAAACTAAAATTTTCTGTAAAAAAATTGAAGTAATATGTATTATATCATATAATACCATAAGAATCACAGAATATAGACTAGAAAAGTAATCTAATTAGGAGACACAATAGGTCAATAGTGATTAAAAAAACACTACTGTATTTCTTTCTACACAGTATGCACATTTTTCAGACACTTCTCTTAAGTTTCCAAATTTATAAAAAAAATTTATATAAACAGTTTATAATAATAGGTTCATGTATAACATAAGCATATTTTAATAAATAATGGGAGAATCAGCTATAAAATAAATTTTCCATTACAATAGACTATTTTAAGCATTTCTATTTTATCTCAGATTTATGTCTTCTATTTATAATATCTGGCTTTGAAAACCCACAATTTTATTCTCCTTTTTGGCAATTTATGCTTAAATAGTTAAAATTATGGGCTGACAGGAACAACCATAAGCACAAGATTAAGGTTTTTATTATGTAAAGGAGAAGGAGATGAACTCCAGCAATAGTTGCTTTCTAATTATTTTTCAAAGCTTTTCACAGTTGTAGCACAGGCACAAATATAGCATTCCAATCTTTCCTTTTTTTTCCCCCGTTACCCAGCCAAGTTTGAATTCTCTCTTTAAATTAATCCAAGTGTTATTATTCATGTAGATTTTTCAGTTCAAATGAAATTTTTTGAAGCTTTTTTTTCTGATCCAAATTATTAACTTTCATTTTCTCCTGAAGGCTATGCCAGGTTGTTTCACATTCTGCAGGTGGATTAGCATTAGCCCATTCAAATTTTCTCATTAGTGTCAAAGGTGATAACTTCGAAATATAAAATACAATTTCTTCACCTATGTAACAGTTTGGGTAGTAGAGGTCTGAAAACACTGACATTCACAGGTAGAGCCAAATAAACTACACCAGAATACATCAATGATCAAACTAGAGCATGTGTTACCTGTACTTGGATGGCTTATTAAAACTCAAGAGTTTTGGGTTCTGTTTTCCAGTTCTGACTTAATAGGTCTGAGTTGGGGCTGGATAATTTGCTCTCCTAAATTCCTAGGTGATATTGATATTATTGGTCCAATGATCAGACTTAACAACCAGTGCCCCATTATATAACATATACTCTGGGAAAGGAAGGGGGAGACCAGATATGATTCTTACCAATAAAAAAATATATATATTCTTGCCAGACTTGGTGGTGCACAGCAGTAATTCCAGTGTATCAGGAGGCTGATGCAGGGGACTGCAATTCCAAAGCCAGCCTCAGCAACTTATGGGGCCCTGTCTCAAAATAAAATATAAAAAGGACTAGGGACAGGTGCAGTGGCACACACCTGTAATCCCAGTGGCTTGGGAAGCTGAGGCAGGAGGATCACAAGTTCAAAGCCAGTCTCAACAACCTAGTGAGGCACTGTCTCAAAAAAATAAAATGAGATGGGATATGACTCAGTGGGTAAGAACCCCGGTACATCCTCACCCCTACCACCCACAAAAAATAATCTCAGGCCTGAGGATGTAGCTCAGTGGTGGTATACTTGCCTAGCATGCATGAGGCCCTGGCTTTCATTTCCAGCAACAGAAAAACAATTAAAACAAAACAACAACAATCAAACAACTCACATTTAAAGGAAAGGATGCCCCTTGGCTGCCTGACTCTCTCCCAAGCAACCTCTTCCTCTTTAAGGACAACTTTGAGCCTGTTGAACAGACTCCCCTATATCAGCAAGTTAAAACTTACCATTTTATGGCTATTGTGAAATGTATACTTGGCCATCTCTCATCTCCATTTTTTCCTGATGCATAGCTCCTAAAATACTTGGCATCTCCAGAGTGATAAGACCTTATGTTGTATGCTAATGAGATGACTGATAGCTTATATTCAATAAGAGAAGGACTAAAGCAGTGTCCCCATTAGATTTTCCTTTGTTTTTCTGGTGGATTTGGGGAAGTGGGGGAAGGAGGGTATCCTAATTTGACTATGCAATTCTTTTTGTGGGGAGGGTACTGGCATTGAACTCAGGGGTGTTTAACCACGGAGCCACAGCCCCATGTTAGGTAGTAGCTAGAAATAAGCAGTGAAACATATGGCAAGTGTTCTTTAAAGTACTTTAAGGTCTTCTTTAAAGTACTTTCAAAGTGGAAGAGAAAGCAAAGGGTTGAAGTTAATTTGCAGAAAATAAACAGGAGGCTAGTTGAAAAATATGTCAATAGAAAATGATTAATGGGACTAACTCTTGACAGGATCCATTGAGGCTGGTATCAAGCTAGGAATTATGGCTATAGGTGTTTCCACTTGTCTGGGAAGGAAGATTCCTTTGGTAGTACAGGTGCACTAAACTTCTGACTGGCCACTGACTCCAATTCCCACATTAACATGGGACTGACTGGTAGATGAAGCCTCCCTGAATATGATGGCTGCCATGACAGCTGGAAAGGACCAACTAAGGTCAAAAAATGCCTCTGCTCCAATTACCAAAGTAATCCTCAGCCTTAAACTATACTAGAAAGCTACAGTAACAAAAGCAGCGTGGTACTGGCACCAATGTAGACTTGGAGAACAATAGTACAGAATAGAAGAGACAGATACAAACCCACATAAATACAGTCACCTCATATTAGACAAAGGTGCCAAAAACATATATTGGAGAAAAAAAATAGCCTCTTTAACAAATGGTGCTGGGAAAACTGGAAATCCATATGCAACCAAATGAAAATAAGCCCCTATCTCTCACCATGCACAAAACCCAACTCAAAGTGGATCAAGGACCTAGGAATTAAACCAGAGACTCTGTGTCTAATAGAAAAAAATAGGCCCAAATCTTCATCATGTCAGATTAGGCCCCAACTTCCTCAATAAGACTACTAAAGTGCAAGAAATAAAATCAAGGATCAATAAATGGGATGGATTCAAACTAAAAAGCTTCTTATCAGCAAAAGAAACATCAATGAGGTGAAGAGAGAGCCCACATTATGGGAACAAATTTTTGCCACATACATGTCAGATAAAGCACTAATCTCCATGATATTAAAGAACTCAAAAAACTTAACATAAAAAAAAAAAACCCAAACAACCCAATCAATGAATGGGCCAAGGAACTGAACAGACACTTCTCAGAAGATGATATACAGCCAATCAACAAATATATGAAAAAATGTTCAATATCTCTAGTAATTAGAGAAATGCAAATCAAAACTACTCTAAGATTTGACCTCACTCCAGTCAGAATGGCAGCTATTAAAAATACAAACAACAATAAGTGTTGGTGAGGATGTGGGGAAAAAAGGTACACTCATATATTGCTAGTGGAACTGCAAATTGGTGCAACCAATATGGAAAGCAGTATAGAGATTCCTTGGAAAACCTGGAATGGAACCACCATTTCATCCAGGAATCCCACTCCTTGGTCTATACCCAAAGGACTTAAAATCATACTATAGTAATGCAGCCACATCAATGTTTATAGCAGCAAAATCACAATAGCTAAACTGTGGAAGCAACCTAGATGCCCTTCAATAAAGAAGGATAAAGAAATGGATAAAGAAATCATGGTACTTAAACACAATGAAATATTGCACAGCATTAATGTTAGGGTCTGTAAACAAGTCAAGATGGCACCTGGCATTTTGCCAGAGGGAGTGGTTTGTGAAGTAACGCCAGCGAACCATTAAGTGTGGAGATTCCTTATTGGTTGACTGCTATGTTATGTTAATTAAGATAAGCTGTGTGGAATGTATATATACCCCTCCTGTCCTACAATAAACGGCTCCCACTCCTGCTGTATCAATCTACACAATTTGCTCGTCACCCCCGGGTTATTTTGCTGCAGCCGGACTGCGGCACATTACAAGAGAATAAAATTATGGTATTTGCAGGTAAATGGATGGAGTTGGAGAATATCATGCTAAATAAAGTAAGCCAATCCCCCAAAACCAAATGCCCAATGTTCTCTCTGATAAGTGGATGCTGACCCATAAATGGGGAGCTCAGAGGATGATTCACTCTCTCCCTTTAGTGTGTTCTCTGCTTGAGCCTTACTTAGCTTTTACTTTATTTTCACCTCACTTCTACTCAACTGTTGCTTATAATAAAGTTGTCTTGCATGGCTTTTGGTGTCTGGCTTAAAATTTTCTTTCATTAGAATTAAAAAACTGAGGTTTGGAGTTTCAAC
Organism: Marmota flaviventris; assembly: GCF_047511675.1. Taxonomy (NCBI): domain Eukaryota; kingdom Metazoa; phylum Chordata; class Mammalia; order Rodentia; family Sciuridae; genus Marmota; species Marmota flaviventris. Next base: position 121,482,258 of record NC_092518.1, read on the forward strand.
TCCCTGCTTTCCTGTGACACCCAGTCCTTTTTATTTTTTTATTTTGAGACAGGGCCTAAGTTACTGAGGCTGGCCTTGAACCTATGATACTCCTGCCTCAGCCTCCCTAGTAGCTGGGATTACGGTATGTGCCATCACACCCTGTGCATGACTATGTAATTCTTGTCAAGGGAAAAGTATGCTGGTGTAACAACTATACTGCTTTCCCTTTTTCCTCAGATCACTTCAACTTTTCTTCTTCTTCTTTTTTTTTTTTTTTTACTTTTCCCTCTACCTGATGCAGTGGTCATAGGACCAGGGATACAACTGTAAGTGCTAGAAGCAGGGATGAGCCCTAACCAAGAAACTGTTAACTCTTTTTTTTTTTTATTATGATGCTGGAAGTAGAACCCAGGGCCTCAAATATTCTAGGCAAATATTCTATACCTGAGCTATATGCTTAGCCAGTAACTATGTTTTTATAAACCCTCTGTCAGAATTCCTAAGGCCCTGATGGGTGTGGGTTATACCTTCACCTCATCTAGCAAAAACAAGGTTAACAGTGAATGCAGCAATATTATCTGGGGATGCAAACAGCCCACTAGTTCTTTTTGTAACTCTACCCTGTCTGCATGGCAGTGGACTGAGTGGAGGGTGGTTCCTGCTAGATTAATACAGCCACAAGACTAGGAGAGGATATACAGAAGAAGGCTAGTCTCATAATTTTTTCAAGATGGACTGAAACCATTTGGTTGTATAAGATTGGTGTCTAATCATAAAAGACCCCACTATTTTCGAATTAAGCTGAATAATCTAATTTATTTGGTTCTCACATCAAACACTGTCCTAAACATATCTTTCTATTCATTTTTTTAATACCAGTACCTAATTTTCCCTCCTGGTACTGGGGATTGAATCCAGGGCACTTAACCACTGAGCCACACACACACACATACATTGGAGACAGGGTCTCGTTAAGTTGCTTAGGGCCTTGCTAGTTGCTGAGACTGGCTTTAAACTCGAGATCCTCCTGTCTCAGCCTCCAAAGTCACTGGGATTTCAAGCGTACACTATATACCCTGCCAGTAGGTCACTTTTTAAAGAGGTTAAGCAAATATTTGACATGACATTGGTGGGAATGAACTGATACTGCCTTTAGTAACATAAAAAGCCATATAGATATTAAATTATGACTTATCAAGGAAGAAACTGGTTACACTTAATTTTGTGTATACCGGTATACACAAAATGCTAAATTGTCTAAGAAACTATTCAAAGACTTCTCTGTATTTTCATTCAGGTAGCTTCTACACAAACAAGCTAATAATGATGGCAAGTTGTTTAAGACACTGGGTGTGATCTGCTATTGAATTAATGATTTGATTAAAAGATAATCACACCCAGACACACAGGGTCTGGTGGGCAAAGGGAGTGGGCACTGAAACAAAAATCATAGCTCCTTGGGCTGGGTATGTGGCTCAAGTGGAAGCGTGCTCGCCTGGCATGCGTGCGGCCCGGGTTCGATCCTCAGCACCACATACAAACAAAGATGTTGTATCTGCCGAAAACTAGAAAATAAATATTGAAATTCTCTCTCTCTCTCTCTCTCTTAAAAAAAATCAGTTCCTTTTCACAAGCCCTACTTTACTTTTTACAGTCTTAATAAAGTCTATATGGTAATATAGAATCTGCTGAAGTAGAGATCTGAAAGAGATGAGTCACATCAAGGAGAACCTGGTCTGGAAATGCTGTCTGTCTCTGCACAGCAATGAGTGTCACACATGGAATGGTGGCTAGTCTGTTTGCAATAGTTACTAGAGGCTAGCCCCAGGCTACTTATGCTCACCCTTGGTAGGTGAATTCACACAATGAGGCACCAAATAGAGAACAGGAACATTTACTCAGCATCTAGGATGAACCACTAAATTAATTGTCAGGGGAAAAGGTTCATCAGAGGTGGCATGTACACTCAAAAATGTTTTCATGCAATAAGCCTTCAGACTGATGCCTTTTATCAAGAACAGAGTACTTTTATTCAGATAGCTCTGTCCATGGATGAAAATTTGTAGCTTAAAAAGGTTAGGGTCAGCTATGGAAGCCCAACTCATGAACAAAAGAATCTTCTAGGAACAATAAGAGAAAAGCCATCGGTTCTTTCAATTCTTGTCTTATTCTTAGTGCTTCAGTGTCTATATGGAATACAGGTTCTAAGGTCTGGCTTACTAGTGTTCTGAAGTCAGATCTAAACAAAATAGTATCTGGAGAGTCCTTAGTTATTAAAAGGGTACTCTGGTTAGGCAAAAGATTGTGTCAAAAGCAGAAATAGAGAGTGCGGGTAGTGGGAGGGCTAAATTCAGGGCAAGGGAATTTTAAGGTATTACATGCAAATCAGCCCCATTTAAAACAAGTGTGAGGCACTGTTCCAGCCCACAGTTTCATTAATCGAGTTTGCATTTCCCAATCACAGAAATGACATTTCCACATCCTTGACATTCTAAATATCATGAGAATTAAATGCATGCCAGAAAATTCCCTCAGCCTGTGATGATCATTACATGATACACTGTAAATTCAGACAAAAGGGGGAGAGTATTTCAATATTAATGAGCAAAGCAACTAAGAGGTCATTACTTGGAATTACAGTTAGACAGCATCACAACAGAAAATAAATGCACCTGGGTTAGAAACGAGGCCACAGACTTGGCTATATTGGTATATAAAACAGAAAGCATTTTAAGGAGTACGTGCCTTCACATTTTCCCTTCATTTAAATTCACATACCACAATAATTAACTCTTCTTTCTAGGTCTATATTCCTTCTAATCAGAAATATACCAAGAAAGGTCAATAGCACAACTCCAGTCAATTTTGTTTATTGAACAACATGCATTTATAAAACAGCAATATTTACTACTCTGTATTCTATCCATAAATGATTATAGATAGTAATGAAGACTGTATGTTTCCTATTCTAAAGCAATAACTTAGTAATCTAACAACATTACTTGGTGAATTTTAAAAAGAATTTCTGGGGCTGGGATTGTGGCCCAGCGGTAGAACTCTCGCCTAGCACAGGTGGGACCGGGGTTCGATCTTCAGCACCACATAAAAATAAAGGCAATGTGTTGTGTCCATCTACACCTAAAAAATAAATATAAAAAAAGAATTTCTGCAACATTCTGATTTAATATATAACTTGCATCCTTCTCAAAAATGCCAGCAAAAGAACTGATGCTATGGTGATGAAAACTGCTTACCTTTATTACATGCCTGCATAAAAGAACTTTTAATCACATTTCTAAATGTGAAATGGGGACATATATTGATAATCTATACTACACACACACAAAAAAGGAATTACACTACATTAACTTATTGTAAGCAAAAATGTGTTCTAACCTGACCAAGTTCTTCATTAAGGTCTGACGTGTTAACCAAGGCTCCTTCGTTAATTTCTTCATCATAAAAGTCTTTATCCCATGAAATGAAGAAGGAGCCCAAGAATTTCTGCATTTCTACTGTGACATACATGGAGACAGGGATGATAAAGTTGAATAGGACCATAAATGATAGGAAGTCGGTGAACATTTTCAGAACCTAATAAAATAAAAGAGACCATTAATGCTAGTTAGATGCACAGCTCCATCAGATGAATATAATGTAAAGAAACAGTTGACTTTCTTTTTATCCATCAATGCTGAAAGCATTGCTCTTGCTATAGAGAAACTTACCAAAGATACTACATCATTGTAGTGAAAATTATCACAATGTGAAAACATTTAGGAACATTTTCAATTTTATCATTGTTGTTCAGGGTATGTACCTTCTTTTTTTAAATATTGTTTTAGTTGTATACGGACATAATAACTTTATTTTATTTATTTGTTCTTTTATGTGGTGCTGAGGATTGAACCCAGTGACTCAGGTGTGCTAGGCAAGTGCTCTACAGCAACAACCCCAGCCCCACTACCTTCTATCTTTACACTTTTTTCACTTTCTTAAGTCCTCTGCTCCCTTCATCCCTATATATGAATGTGAGATAAAAATTTATATACAAATATCCATTATGCTATCATATCTCACAAGCTCACATTGTATTAAAATGCCAGCATTTCTTGCCAGTTTACTTCAAAATCTTAACTAAAGAGCTCAAATCAAGCATAGATGTCAGGTGCAGTGACACACTTCAGGGACTCAAGAGGCTGAGGTAGAGGCGGGAAGAGTGCAAAGTCTGAGATCAGCATGGGTAACTTTGTAAGACCTTGTCTCCAAATAAAAGGTAAAAAGGGATAGGGACATAACTCAATGGTAGAGTGTCCCTGGGTTCAATCTCCAGTAATGTAAAAAGAAAATTAAAAATCATGGATGATTTATGTAAAATTTAAAAAATTAAAACTTAAATATTTAATGCCATAGGGCTTTAACTAAAAAGAAAACATAGAAGCTAACAAAGGTATCATTTTTCTGACTAGTATTTCCATAAAGGATGAATGGTTACAAAATCCTTGAGCTACAATTTTCAGTGGAAAACAAGTTACCTTTAAAGTCTCCCGTTCTTTCTGAGTCTTTTGGTTATACCAAGGTTCATCATTATATGGGGTACTCTGCCATACATACTTTAGAGTAGTGCATACTGCAGCTTTGGTCAATAAGATAAATAAATAAACCATCAAGAAGGCATTAATAGATCTGAAAAAATAAGAGTATGGGTTTTAAAACTATCTAATTAAGACATCAAATATAAATTCAACTGTTCAGTTATCTAACATTTCTCTGTGAATGATGTTCAAACACAACACAAACTTTTACATATGAAACTCAGTTATCATAGCTGCAGCATGGCTATAGAGTGACAAAACTTAAAAGCTAGCCCTGAACTATTTATTATTATCACCAGTGTTCCCCCAATCAATGGCTGGCTAGATTAACACACTTTTAGTAAGGTTCCTATAAAGGAATAGGAGATGATGGAGACACACATAATTACCTATTCAGCCCATAAGGAGTAGCTTGTCTCCATGTCCCTAAATTCTAAATATTTGGAACTGAGGGCAGGTAGCCATGTGAAATCCTCAAGTTCAGATTATATTCTTTCTCAGCATAGTTTGAAAGTACAGCTCTGGAGAAGGTGCCATTGAGATACTGGATATCCATGCCCATGATAGAGAGGTCTCTGTCAGTTGTACCTGGCTTGAAGGTCTACTTTATTTGCTAGGAGATTATTATCTATATTGTAGAACCAACTTGAACACAGCAATGAGACACCTCCAAACCACTAACTACAATAACGAAATGAAATGAATTTATTATTCAAGTAAATTCTACCTTTAATAGCTATGTAAGCTTAGGTAAGTCACTTATTCTCTTAAAGACCATTTTCTGGTGTGTAAAGTGGAGAAGCTAATACAAATTACTTTTTAAGGAGTTCTTCAGCAGATTAAATAAAATCTGACATATAAACTATTAAGGACAGTTTCTGGAAAATAAACACTCAAAATGCTAGCTGCTATTATAACTGAAATAGTTTTTTTGTTATACTAGTTTGGAATTACTGAGGAAGTAACTATGTCAATCAATAATGACTAAAGAAATCATGGTGCACACTAACTTTTCAACAGCAGAACGTTTTTGAGATTTCCCTTGGTAGTTCAAAGCCATTTTGGTTTCCATCCCAGTGTAAACAGCAACTCCTAAGGAATAAAAAGTAGGTTACAACTGAATTTATCAACCAACTTCCTACCCCTTGGTTCTATAAATTTTCAAGTCTATAAATGTAAAAATCCTAAGTCCTATTCTACTCACTAGTTAATACATTATTTGATATAATCTTAATTCTGTAAATTATGTATCATATTTCATGTTTGTTTATCATCTTGTAAATTCCCAACACATAAATATAGCCGATAATAAATACAACATCTGCCATGTTCATTTTTAAACATGGACTATTTATTCACAGGCCTTATATAACTTATTTCTGGTAAGTATATTTTTAAAATTGTTTACCATATATCTTCTTGGTATTTTTTAGTGTAGCTCCTTTCAGCAAGAGATTTTCAGGTCCCAAAGACCTAATCAAAAAAAATGAACACAGCTTATTAAAAAAAATGCATGGCATCATCAACTGTGAGGACAGATTTTGCCCTGACACATATCTATCTCCAAGGGTTTCAGGATGTATCTGTCTACTTCTACCATATGTTTACTCCCCAGGACAAGCTGAAAGATCCCTCCCTCTGAAGTGACTTGAGGGAACAGCACAGATGGAAGCACAGCACAGGAGTAGCTAGCAACACGCAGAGGTAAAGAAATGCACAAAGGGATCAAGTGATTATGAGTCACAGATAGCAAGCCAAGAACAGGACAGAGCAACAGACAGTGAGGAACAGAAACAGAGGGTCACGAATAAAACACTGTGAAGACAAAGTCAAGGTGAGAAAAACACTGACATCTTTGTAGAGAGTAATAACCCACCATTTGCAATATCACCCTTCATTTCCTTAAGTCACTTTTAAGCATGACTAAAATGGCCAAGTGGAAAAGTTGAGGTAACTAACTGGGTGACAGAAGAGGAATAAAATCAACTTCCTTTTTATGAATTGGCTCATTATAAATTACTGGCCTATCATTTTACTTAGGTCCAAGTAATGTACTCTATGATTTATTTACTGCATAGTTCTTCAATTACTCTCCTTTAAACCACTGTTCGCCATGTGTATTTCCTACCTTGTCAGCCACTATATAACCAAGTACAATAAACACAGAGCCTAGAACAGGTCTAGGAATATTAGTCAAAGGGTATAGAGGTCTGCTGTTTTGGAAATCCTAAGCATTAATTTTCAACAACCCCTACCTCTATACACAGAGACCCCACAACTCTGCCAATCAGAAGGTTAGTTAATTATTTATTTTTATATCCTTTTCTATTAAGAAAGGTAGTTAACTATTTTAGTAAGTTTAAAAAGAAATATATCTCCCCTCCCATAAGAACAGGTTAAAGGAATAACAAACTAACCTGGCAACAGCCTCAAGACTATTACTATAGATATTGATTCGCCCAACAAACCTGTAAAAGAACATAATAACAGGTGTATTTTCTATGTCCAGGTGAAGTCCAAATACCACCAATAAGGAAATAAATCAAAATACAAATAATGCAAAAGATAAGATTCTGAATAAATGACAAAATCCTATTATATTTCTGAGGGAAAAGTTATATTCAATCAAAAGATGTACAGCATTTTAATCTAATCTCTAAAATAATATTATGGATTGTAAGAAAATAAACAAAGATTCTAAATTGATTTTCAAGCTCTATTTGGCACTATGCATGCACAGGATATCTCTCTTCTTTATGCCTTTATATAAATAATGTGACTTCTATTTTAGATTCATGTGAAGAAAGGTTTCTGGTGCTAAAACATAACTTTCAAAATCATTAGTCAGTAGTTCTTACACAGGAGCATGCCATCAAAATTACGGGAGCGTTCACCAGATGTGGTGATCTCACCACACATCTCATCAGATGTGGTAGTGCATGACTGTAATTCCAGCAACTTGGGAGGCTAAGGCAGAAGGATCACAAGTTTAAAGCCAACCCCAGCAACTTAGCAAGGCCCTAAGCAACTTAGCGAGACCCTGACACAAAAACAAAACAAAACAAAAACAAACATCTATGGGCCCCCATATTTGAGTTCCTAATTCAAGATCCTAGGTGATGCTGATGCTGCTGGTCCCAGGACCATCTTCTGAACCATGGCAGTAGTTTTAGACAATGAATACTTGATTGCCACCTTAGAAATGTCCAGCCTGCATCTTGTAGCTGATCTCAATACTGAGCTTCAGCCAATCATTTATATGACTGGACACATGGTAATCTGCATTTCTGCCAAATTTGGTAAAAATGCCCAACTTCTCCTTAATAAGAGTGCTTTACTGTGTATTATTTTTATTTTTAATAAATGTACTTTACCTTTCAAAAAAAGTGTTTTGTAATTTCCAATATAAACATTGTTTTCTTTATAGAACAAGAGAAATACTTTAAATTACTATAAAATATGAAAATCTATTCCTTCATTCATTGTATATTAGTTATGCCAGTACTGCACTAGGTGCTAAAGATATACTAATAAGTGAAAAAGACATACTCCATTGTTTTAATAAAGATAAAGGAACAATCAAATATATGCAAGTGATTATTACCAAGAGATATAATTTTGTCTAGGGAAATTAGGAATAATCTTATCTACCCTAAAATTCTCTTTCATATTTAAAGCAACTTTTCAGTTTCTCAATAAATATACAAGAGTATATATATATTGATCTTTAACTTATAGGCAGAGTAAGTCACTCCCTTTTCTGTGATTCCATGGGTTTTGGATTATATCTATTATTACACTGTAAGCTTAGCTTTACTATTTTATCTACTTTGCTCATTGTGAGTTCCTTGAAGACGGAGAATAGCTGTTTTACTTTTGGCTCTAGTTCTTACTCTCAAGGTGAATATAGAAGATAGGAAAGGAAGGAGGACAGAAGAAATAATGGGAAGGAAGGAGGGTAGTATTCTCACAGTAGGATATACTTTGTTTTCCTCCTATTAGGTGTCAATATATTCAACCATATGGTCCCCATTTTAAACAGTGTGCACTAACAAAGTGGATGGCCTAGGTAATGGATGCCATGTGTAATAGAATGACATTAATTGGACAACGTGGGGATAAAAACTGTTACTATATCCTCATTAGCAACATGCTCTAATCAACCCAACTAACCAGTCTTAAAATAAAATATCAAGTTTTTAAAATCTACAATAACTGTTAACCAGCAAATCTATTCCAGAAAGCCTAAGTATAGAAAAACAGAAGAAATTATACCATTTTACTACTCCTTCAACTTAACTGTTCACTGTGATCAAGAAATAGCATATTTGCAATCCTCAGTTCATTGTGATCACTTCAAGAAAGGACAGAGTGCCTACTAATTGCATGGCCCAATATTGTCTTCTCTTTTTAACAGTGGATGGCATGTAAAAAAGGGTTTTATTTCTATTTTAATTAACACTGGGCACTCCATTAGTCTGACAGATTAGCCCTTTGGGATAACATCATTTAAAATTTTGATAGATGGTCATGTTTACAAATAACAAAAATAAACAAAAGAAAAAATATAGGATGCCCGGGCTCACAATAATTTATCTTAGGCTGGTAGTGAACAAGGCTGATTTAATTCATTTTCCTGCCAGAAGGAAGAACAGCTCATAAAAACATACATGTGAGTAGGCTGGCAAGTGGTGGGCGTTTCTTTGCAATACGGGTGGTGAAAAGCATCAGAGCTAAGAGGTAGCAATATAGAGAGACCAGGTGATTCTTACTTGTACAGGTCAGGTTGAGGCTGTTCACATTCAATTGCTGCTCGGAGGCTATCAATGGACTCGGCTGTACACATTGCAATGGTATCCCGCACGGCATAATGTGTCTAGATGAAAGCAGGGGAATAAAGCAAATTAAAAAAAAAAAAGTGTTCCTTTTCATTATCCTACACAACTGTGTTCCAGAAATGGTATGTTTTAGTAAGAGGCTTTGGCAAAATATTACAAATATTGATGCACATTTCCCACCAAATAAATTGTATGGTATTAATCTTAAAATACACGATAAATAATTTAAAAGATAACCCTGCTATAAGGGGATTTCGAAGATAATAGAAAAAAAAACAACTAAAAGTTCTTCTTGATACTGACGTCAAGAGCATTCCATTTGCAGCAGGCATATAATTAACTAAAAAAATGAAAATTTAATACATTTATTCTTCTTCCTATTTATAGAACTGAGACTTATTATTTTGCTTACTATAGTGTATAGCTATGCAGATTTGCACATTTGAATGGAACACAACCCTTTTTGGTCATAGCAATGTAAAAATTTTGTCAATAATAAGAAAAAACTCATTAATGTTCCATTACACAAATGCTCAAATCACTACATTTGGTATGAGGGGCAGGAAGAGGATATCTTGTTAGACAGAATATTCTACTAGAGTATATTACACACTTGATACATCCAAAACTGAAAGTAAGCTTCAATGAATCCATATATAAATCATCAAACAAAGGCTAATACTGATTCAAGGAGTACACTGCTTAATGCAGAAGGAAATGCTGTTGACATATAGTCTTTAGGTAATATTATGGCACTTCCTGAACAATATTTAAAACTATTGCCTGATTTTTGAAAACTTCTGTACTTTTAGCTGATGTGATCAAATCAATGTAATAGAAAAAAAAAAACTACCTAAAAGTTTTCTTCTTCTAAGTAACTTTTTCACTATTAGGGAATCTTTAGGTAGATTTATTGATTTTATCTTGACATTCCCTAAAATATAGCTCTTTTTAAACAGCTTAAATGCTACTAGTTCATCTCATAATGTCCTTGAAATACAGAATCAGCCATTTAAATGGTAAATTTCCTTTTTCACATACTAAGTACTAGTCTTCAACTCCAGAGGGAATAAATGAGAAAAGAAATTCTCCAAGGATATACTCAGAGGTCAGCACTTTAATATCATTCGTTAAAAGCAGCACTGAGAGGAGTTTAACTCCCTGTTACTGCTCATCATTCTAGATGATGGCCAAAAACTAACTGCACCAGAAAGTACCAGGGAAGTAACTTATTACTCATTTAGATGCGACATTTCACCACACTTAAAATTCCTCCTAGTTGTAATATGTTTGCCAAAGTATATCCTAACGTATTTTTTAAAAGGCAATCAAATTATTCCAGGTTAGAACTCCTAAATCCCAGGAATAAACATATTTTAAAGAAAATATACTTTGTCATTACGTTAAAAATAAATCAAGTTGTAAGATTAGAGCTCATAAAGTTATTTTTATACAGTTTCAGCCTAAAATTACTTGCATTTTAAAAAGTCTAAATAAAATATTGCATGGATTATGTTAACATTAAATTCAAGCAGTGATATAAAAATTGTGGTGGCTTTTATTTGGGGCATGGTTTTTCCCTGCCCAACACCATCCCTATCCCCAAAGATGAGAATATACTTAGGAGACAAAGACAATTATATAACAGCTCTCTTCAAATATAAAACCTACATGAATAGGGAAAATAAAGAGTTTAGGAAGCGTTTTTTTGGAAGCACTATTGTATGATTAACTATCCTGAGCTCAAAATGCTTAGGCAAGGTTCAGTCTCTTACCTTACAATTAGATTCCCCATCAAGACTAGCTGTAGTGACATAACAGGTTCCATCAGTGGTACAGGATGATAGAAGAATAAGATCGCAGGGAAAGGTTTCATCTGCACTAACTTCTACTACATCACCAACCTAAAATGGAGAGTAAAATAAATATAAATATAAATGTTTTGAATTCCAAACTAAACATCATTAAAACACACACTAAAGTTAAAACATTAGTAGGACACAACTCCAGCCCTTATGCTTTGGGGGTATCTCAGGATCCTGCACAATGTAAAAGGTGATAAAAATAATATTACTTAACATCCAGTATTCTCTTTAAGGTCACAAGGATTTAGGATGCTTTCAGATTACCGTAGTATTGACCTTTACCTCTAATAAACAATTCTGACACCCAATTGTTCTGATATTTCTGGAACTAATGTTTAATAAGTAAATGACCTTATCATCTCATGAATGGATCAAGAAAATGTACATATCACAAATTAGGCAATTCATGAACAAAACCTCAGTTAATTATAGAGGCATCAATCATTTCCCCATAATATTTAAATTTTTTTCTATAGGTCAACCTAAAAATCCATCTGCTATCAGAAGAATTAATCAATAGAGCAATGAAAAACAATTTCCTATCAGCAAATATTCAAAACTCAAACTCGAGAAAAAACCCGAGAGAAGAAATCAGGAATGATTTTATAATGTAAAGAGTGAATCATAATAGTTAAAAGCTTGTACTTTTTAATCTCAATTCACGTCCCAGATCCGACACTTAACTATATGACTTTGGGTAAATGTCTTAGGTAAGTTGATTACATCACAGGATTACTGTGAGCACTGATAAATAATAATACAAGTAAATATTAAGGTGCTTGGCACATGTTAATCATTTAATGGGTGTTAATTATAACTGTTACAATATCATGCAAGCAAGTACTTTACTCAACTTATGAATAACTTATAACATTTATTTTGGAAAGATGTAAGAAATTCTCCAAGCACAGCTGGGGTTGTAGCTCAGTGGTGGAGTGTTTGCCTAGCATGTGTGAGACACTATATTCGATCGTGAGTACCACATAAAAATAAATAAATAAATAAATAAATAAATAAATAAATAAAATAAAGGTATTGTGTTCATGTACAACTTAAAAATATTTTTAAAAAAGAAATTCTCCAAGTAATACTTCTCAATATTTTTAATGGATGGCATACACAGAAAATGATAAATAATGATTTTGTACAGCACAGTCAGATAAAGGGAGGCGGCTCCTGGTGGCAGAAGACAACTCACTTTAGGAAGAAATTGTTATTGTTTGGATGTGAGGTGTACCCCAATCCCAATAGCTCATGTCTGAGATAATGCAAGAAGTTTTAGATGAGAAATGACTAGGTTAGGAGAACCTTAATCCAATCAGTGAATTGATCCCAAGGTGGGATTAATGGAGTGGAAACTGAAGGCAGTTATGGTGTGGCTGGAGGAGGTGTGCTTTGGGGGTATATATTTTGTATCTTGCCAGCATAGTCTCTCTGCTCTCTGATTATCATGTGAGTCACTTCTCTCTACTACCATGATGCTCGGCCTCACCTCAAGCCCCGAGGAATGGAGCCTGCTCTTCATAGACTGAGATCTCTGAAACCATGAGGTCTCAAACTTTTCCTCCTCCACAATTGTTCCTGTCAGGTCTTTTAGTTACAGCAGTGAAAAAGTTGAATAAAACAGAAGTCAGTATCTGGCACACCAACCAAGACACACTGGCAGTGAAGTGCTGAACTACATGAAACACCTGTCTTCTATGTGCAATATTTTGAGACATAGTCAAGAACAATTTTATTCTCTTTGCCAATCTTAATTAGTAGCCAAGAACAACAGTGTCAATATCTAATTTGTAAATAATATTTTATATTGTTGATCTTTCCTTCCTCACTTACATAAACACTTATGTTTCTTACAATAAAACTATAAACTATGCTTAAAGTATGCAAAAGAAAAAAAGAATCAACAAAATCTTAACATGATGACTGATAGGCACTGATAAATAAAAACCACAAAGAAAACATTTTTTTCTTCAACACTTAGAATTTGCTCAGATACAAAATTCGTGTATCTACAATACAAGTTGAGGCTGGTGAGGTAGGCAGGGGCCAGATGGCAAAGGGCTTGACCAGCTAGGCTAAGGGATTTTGGCCTCACCCTAAAGACAAAGGTAAAAGACAATGGTAAAGAAAGGGAATGTTATGACCCAGTTAGACAATCAACTCAAGTTACTTGTTTCCATTCACTATTTTAAAAGCCGCAAGAGAATGTCACTACCACTCCCATCACAAATATTAGGAAAAAATAGATCTACAGAATAATATTTTTAGAGCATCAGAGGGCTGAGAATGCAAGGCAACCAAGTGAACTGAATTTCAAAGGGTCCCTTTGAGGAGAAACAGGACAAATCAAATATTTCACAACTGACAGAGCACAAGGTAAAAGATGGCTACCATAAAAGAGGATGAGAAGAAAACAACTGTGTTTTCAACCAATTCTTAAAGGCTAGGAGTGAATCACCATGAAAATTTTGAATATCTACAAGACTGAGAGACAAAAGAAAACCATTAACACATGCTAGCTCTCTCTACAGGTTTCCATTGGTGCTCACGAGAAAGCATAAGGTCGGAACATTTAAAATTACCCTTCTCACTGGTACAGGCATACAGATAATGATCAACTACTGTGGAAAGACAGGCCAAAACATGCCAGAATGGTGGACTCCTCTCTCATATGAAGCAAAAGAAGAAAAGCCACCTGCACTGGGAGAAAGGCAGGAAACCTTCTTTGGCGGAAAATGACACTGCTGCTACAGAGGAGACAGAAACAAAAGGGAACTTGCTTGCAGAGACAGAATAGTAAAGACATTCTTATCAAACATTTGACTGCCATAGGAGGAGGTGGGGGCAGCAATAGAGAAAATCCCACATTGAGGCTCAGGTTCATATATCCTAATACAACTCAGGTTCATATATCCTAATATGGAGATTGGAATGGGAGAATGATTAAACCATTCTGTTCCCACCAGGAGCCAACACTGAATAACAAACAATAAATAGCAATCTACTATAGGGTGAGAAGCAACAGAAGAGGGTGAGACAGACACTCTTTGTAGCTCAGGATTCTAGGATGTGTTAAAAAAGGGTGGTGGGACAACAAACCTGGCAAAACCACTAAAGCACACCAAGTCTCACACAAAGTTTAAGGTAATAGCACAAAGAATCTGAAGTACAGTGATACACTGAAAATATCAATAATGCAATAATTACAACAAAAACCAAAGTCAGCCCATCTCCTGACTACATTAACTCAACCCTCAATAAATACTAAATGGCCTGATGGAAGAAGCAGGCCCATTTCAGAACATACATAGTACTGACCTCACAGTCTCTGCCATTCTTTTACGTACAATGTCAAAACTCACTGAAAAAAAAATGCACAAAAATCACAAGAAAAAAGCAAGTTATTGTTGAGGGGAAGGAATCAACAAGACCAGTTCCTGAAATGTGTAAATTTTTAAATCATCAAGAAGGGTTATAAAAATAGCCATGATTAAGATATTGAAATACTTAGTGGAAAAGGTAGGCAACATGTAAGAGTGGATGAGAATTTTGGCAGAGATGAATTTTAATAACAAAAAAAGAAAGGAAAATGGAAAGTTAGAAATGAAAAAGCATGGTATCAGAGATGATTCCCTTCAACCAGCAGACAAGATACAGCAAAGGAAATAATCAGTAAACAAGAAGACACATCGATCAAAATTATCCAAAATTATATTCAATGAGAAAAGGAGTAGTTAAAAAAAAGGACAGATCTTTAAGAGGTATGACAAAATATCAGTCTTAGTCATGTAAATGGAGTCAAAAATAGGAGAGAGAAAATGAACCACAAAAAATATCTGAAGAGATAATGGTCATGAATTATCTAAACTTAATCAAAACCAACAAATAATAGTTCCAAGAGAATTTCAAGGAAGATAACTAGAAAGAAAAGCCCAAGGCATAACGTAGTCAAACTGCTGAAAACTGAAAAGGAAAGACTTAAAAGTGATCCAAGAAATACCATATTTGGAGAAACAAAAATAAAAATGACAACAAACATACCAGGAAATATGCAAACAAGATGACAATGGAGAAACAACTTTTTTTTTTCAAATTTAGAATTTATATATTATTTAGTTGAATTATATACCTGACCTGAGAAAAGAAGCTTTTCTATGAAATTTGGTGCTATTTATGTTTTTTATTTTGAATATTATTGGTTCTTTTTAGTTATACATGATAGCATAATTCATATTGACATGATGATAGTGGGTGTACTCAGTGGTGAGACTGACTGTGGTACATTCATGTATGTACATAGGAAAGATACATTCTATTATTCTTCCTTTACCCATACCCCCTTTCTTCCCTTCAATCTCCATTGCCTACTTCACTGAACTTCTATTCTCCATCCCCCCATATCAGTGAAAACATATGACCTTTGGTTTGTTAGGACTGGCTTATTTCACTTAGCAAGATAGTATCTACATCCATCCATTTTTTGGAAAATATCGTAATCATTCTTCTTTATGGCCGAGTAATACTCCACTGTGTATATATACCACATTTTCTTTATGCATTCAATTGTAGAAAGGAACCTACTTTGGCTCCTTAGCTTAGTTACTGTGGATTGTGCTGCTATAAACATTGATATGGCTGTGTCACCATAGTATGCTGATTTAAAAATCATTTGGATATATACTGAGAAGTGGAATAGTGGGTTGAATGGTGGTTCCATTCCTAATATTTTTGAGGAATCTCCATACTGCTTTCCAGAGAGGTTGCACCAATTTGCAGTCCCACCAATAATGTGTGAGGGTACCCTTTTCCCCACATCCTCGCCAACATTTATTGTTGCTTGTATTCTTAAAAACTGCCATTCTGACTAGAATGAGACTTCTGATTGGAATGAGATGAAATCTCAGTGTAGTTTTAATTTGCACTTCTCTGCTAGAGATGTTGAACTTTTTTTTTCACATATTTGTTGACCATTCATATTTCTTCTTTTGAGAAGTGTTTGTTTAGTTAATTTGCTCATTTGTTAACTGGGTTATTTGGGGGGTTTTTTGGTGTTAAAGTTTTTTGAATTCTTTGTACATCCTGGATATTATCAGCCTATCTGGTGGCAAAGATTTTCTCCCATCTGCAGGCTCTCTCTCTTCACATTCCTGATTGCTTCCTTTGCTGTGAGGAAGGCTTTTAGTTTGACACCATCCCATTTATTCTTTTTTTTAAAAAATATTTTCTTAGTTGCTGATAGACCTTTATTTTATGTATTTACATACAATGCTGAGAATCGAACCCAGTGCCTCACTCGTGCCAGGCAAGTATGCTACTGCTGAGCCCCAGCCCCCATTTATTGATTCTTAATTTTACTTCATGTCTGTTTTGGTACAAAACCCATGCTGTTTTTTGTTATTATAGCTCTGTAGGATAATTTAAACTCTGGTATTGTAATGCCTCCTGTTTTACTTTTCTCGCTAAGTATTGCTTTGGCTATTCTGGGCTTCTTATTTTTCCAAATGAATTTCATGACTGCTCTTTCTATTTCAATGAAGAATATCATTTGGATTTTAATAGGAACTACATTAAATCTGTATAAATTTTCCTGTAACCTCCTGGTGCAGTTTCGGTAGGTCATATGTCTCTAGAAATCTGTTGATATCTTTAACATTTTCTATTTTATTGGAGTGCAGATTTTCAAAATACTCTATCATCTGTATTTTGGTAGTGTCCATGGTGATATTTCCTTTTTCAATATGGTATGAAGATTCCTCAGAAAATCTGGAATGTAACTACCATTTGACCCAGTTATCCCCTCTTCGGTATACACCCAAAGGACCTAAAAATCAGTATACTACAGTGATGAAGCCACATCAAAGTTCGTAGTGGCTCAATTCACAATTGCTAAACTATGGAACCAACCTAGTTCCCCTTTAATAGATAAATGGATAACAATGTGGTATATAATGCACAATAAAATATTATTCAGCCATAAAGAAGAATGAATTTATGGCATTTGCCGGTAAATGGATGGAACTAGAGACTATTATGCTAAGTGAAATAAGGCGATCCCCCAAAACCAAAGGCTGAATGTTTTCTCTGATACGTGAATGCTGACTCACAATAGGCAGGGGTAGAGGTGAAGGGGAGGTTCATGGGATTGGACAGGGTGGAGTTGGGGGAAAGGTGAGGTGATGGAAATGGGAAAGACAGTAGAATGAATTGGAAAGACATAAATTTCTATATTCACATATGAATACACAACCAGTGTAACTCCATATTACAAAAAAATACAACCACAAAAATAGAAGTTATACTCCATACGTATACACACACACACACACACACACACACACACATACACACACACACATTCTACTGTCATATAAAACTAAAAAGAACAAATAAAAAAATAAAAGTATATTATAAATTCTGGAGAAATTTAAAAAATTACAACAGATATAATTAGTTAGCCAAGGGAAATGATCCAATGGAATAAAAAAAAAGTTCAAATAATCTAAGAGATGAGACAGATAGCCAAACCATATCAACTATTACATTAAAAGTCAATGGCTGAGCTACCAAATTAAAAGCAAAGATTTTTAGACTGGGTTTAAAAAAAAACAAAAATAAAACCAATAACCAGGACCAAACTAGAAATGCAAAGATATAGAGAGATTAAAAGGATGGAGCATACCATGCAAACAACAGTTAAAAGAAAGCAGGATTTACTATATGGGATTGATTGTACTATCAGAAAAATTTACGTTCAAAACTAAGATTACTACCAGGGACAAGGATTACACAAGGATAAAGGGGCCAATTCACCAAGAAGACATAATAATCCTAAATAATTTTGCACTTCATACTATAAAGTACATAAAAAATTGATGGAACAGAAAATAAAAATAGGCAAATTCATAGTCATAGTTGGGAATTTTTTTTGTCTCCTTTCTCAATAATTGATAGAGCAAGTAAGAAAATATTAAATGTAGAGAAAACTTGAAAACATTATCAATGAACTTGACCTAATTGACATTTACACAAAACTCCTCAACAGCAGCAGAATGCACATTCTTTTTTAAAATTCTCAGGTGCACGTGGAACATTCACCAAAATATACTATATTCTGGGCCATAAAACATATCTGAACATATTTAAAAAGACTGAAATGATACCAAGTATGTTCTCTGAATACAACAGAATTGAACTAGAAATCCATAATCAAAACGTATCTAGAAAATTCCCAAATATTTGAAAATTATAACCAGTTGTAATGCATGAATCAAAGAAACATATGGAAAAATGGTCCACATCATATGTTATCAAGGAAATGCTAATTGAAGTAAAAATTAATGAAATACAGCTATACACTTATTAGAATAACCAAAATCTAAGATGCTGACAACATCAAATACTGGTAAGGGCTCATTCAGTACTGGTAGAAATGCAAAAATGATACAGCAATCCTGAAAGACAGTTTGGCCGTTTATTATGAAATGAAACATACTCTTACCATACAATCAGTCCCTCAACCTTGATCCCTTGTATTTACTAAAATGAAATTAAACTTACACCCCATAAAAACCTGAAAACAGATGTTGACAGTAACTGTATTCATAATTGCCAGAACTTTAAAGTAAAATGCACTCCAAGAAGTGGATATACAAATAAACTGTGGCACACTAAAAAAATGGAATATTGGGCTGGGGATGTGGCTCAAGCAGTAGCGCACTTGCCTGGCATGTGCAGAGTGCTGGGATCGATCCTCAACATGACATAAAAATAAAATAAGATGTTGTGTCCACCGAAAACTAAAAAATAAATATTAAAAAATTCTCTCTCTTTAAAAAAAAGGAATATTATTCATCACTAGAAAAAAATGAGCTATCAAACTATAAAAAATGGAGGAAACATGAATATACATTACTAAGTTAATGAAGTCAATTTGAAAGGATTACATATTTATGATTCTAACAATATGATATTCTGGAGACAAAGTATCAGTATTTACCAGAGGTGAAGGCCGGGAGTGAGATAAATAGGCACAAAAAAAAAAAAAAAAAAGATTTTGAGGGCACTGAAACTATCCTATATGATATCTCAATGTCAGATACATGACATATATTTGTCAAAACCCATAGAATATAACACAGAGAGTGATCACTAATGTAAACTATGGGCTTTGGGTGAAAATAGTGTGCCAAAGTAGATTTATTGATTGTAAAAAACATCATTCTGGTGTGGGATGCTGATGGAAGAAGAGGATATGAGTGTGGCTGCACAGTGGGCATATAGGTTACTTTCTTTGCTTTCTGTTAAATTCTGCTATGAACCTGAAATTCCTCTAAAAATAGTTGATTAATTTAAGAACTCTACTGAGAACCAAAAAGATCTGATACGGACAAGTCTAAAATGCTGACAGGGGTCCTACTGGGTAGTAATAATAATGACTGGTTTTAATTTAAAAAATGAACTGCCTGGCATCTTAAAAATATAATAGTACTGTGGAACTCCCATACATTGCTGTGGGAATGTAAATGATACAGCCACTATGGAAAACGGTTTGGTGGTTCATTAAAAAGTTAGCCATAAAATTACCTTAAGACCTAGCAATTGTCTTCTTAGGTATATATCCCAAAGAATAGCAAATACATGTTAAACAAAAACTTGTCCTAGAATGTTCTTAGCAGCAATATTCTGAATAGCCCCAGGGTAGAAACAACCCAAATATTCATTAGCTATCATAAGTAAACTGTGGTATATCCATAGTGGAATACTATTTGGCCATCAAAGAAATGAATTGTTAATACATGCTACAACACAGATGCATTTAAAAAATATTATCAAGTGAAAGAAGCCAGATATAAAAGGCTACATAGTATATGTTTCCATTTATAAAAATTATTAAATATGTAAGTCCATAGAGACAAAAAGTTGTTTTCCCAGGGCTTGGGTGGAGGGAGAAATGTGGAATGACTATTTAATAGGTATGGGGTTTCATTTTTGGTTGAAAAAAATATTCTGGAACTAGATAGTGTTGATAGTTGCACACCATTGTGAATGTTCTAAAGGACATTGAATCATACACTTTAAAATATACATTTTGCCACAGTAAAAAAAGGATACTAAAAAATACCTTAATTTTTTCACTTTCTTTTTGCACTCGCTTTGCATTTTCAATAATGTAAACAGTGCTCTTGTTGACTTCATTGTCAGCTCTGTGTCTCAGCCAATCCTCATATCCCTAGAAGGATAAAAATAACTATATAATCAAGTTCAAACAATAAAATAAACTGTTAATAAATCCGTATAATCCTCCCATGAATCAACAGCAGATATTTAAAATTAGAGTATTAATTTCAACTCAGAATGCTAAAGAGACAATGATGCATATTTTAATGGCAAATCTAAGACACTTTTTTTTCCCCTTTGTGAATGCAAGGCAAATACTCTACAAACTGGAGATATATCCCCAGCCCACACTTTCTTTCTTTCTAATATTTTTTAGTTGTAGATAGACAATACCTTTATTTTATTTATTTTTATGTGGTGTTGAGGATTGAACCCAGTGCCTTACATGTGCTAGGCAAGTGCTCTATCACTGAGCCACAACCCCAGCCCCATAAGATACACATTCAAACTATCCCATAGGTAAATAGCTTTATGGTATTAAAAGTTTCCTCCATTATTCAGATAAATATTAAAAGAAATGCAGGCATTAGAGCTTTGATATTCGTTATCTGGAGGATTAAAATTTATTCTTTTATTTCTACTCTTATTCAAATTAATGTTAAGTATCTCCACATTTTTAATATGAGAAAGAGCCATTTGAGTTTTTATTTTCTTGTATACTTAATCTTTCAATATTTTGAAGTAGACTGTTGGGCTGATTACCTCCAAGGAAATATTATAATTCTTTTCCACAAGCCAAGAATAGTAAAAGCAAGTTAGGATTGGTTTGGCAGAGAATCCACTATAAATTGTAGAAATTAACAGCTAAACTTCTCCGCTTAGTGAGAAAATGAAACGTGGTGCTCAGTTTTTTAGGGTTAAAAGTAATCAGAGAGTGCTGAAATTCAATCATTAATGTGGTAGCATTAAGAGATGATCCTGCGGCTGGGGTTGTGGCTCAGTGGTAGAGCACTTCCCTGGCATTTGTGAGGCCCTGGGTTTGATCCTTAGCACCACATAAAAATAAACAAATAAAATAAAGGTATCGCATCCATCTACAACTAATATATATATATATATATATATATATATATATATATATATATATATATATATATATATATATATATATATTTTTTTTTTTTTAAGAGATGGGTCCTTTATATCATTAAGTCATGCCAGTAGATCCCTGATGGATTGGATGAGGATCCTTACAAAAGGCTTGAAGGAGTGGATTCACTCTCTTTTGCTCTTCCCATTTGAGTACACAACATTCCTCTATTTTGACTGTTTCGCCCCTTCTGCCTTGTGAGGCTGCAACATGAAGGCCTTCACCATACCAGCACTTTGATCTTGAACTTTCCAGCCTCCAGAAGCATAAAAATAATTTTTTTGCTTTTTGTTGTTGTAATAATGTCTGTACTTTTTTTTTTAAAGACAACTGAAAATCTCTTGATCACCTTCTTTTCCTTGTCTCTTTTTATGACAAAGCTAGTCTATCACTTCATAGGGTATATTCTGTAATGGTGGTGAAGAAAGAAAGGCCCTACAATGAAGTAGTACTGGGAGTAGAATGAAATCTGTAAAAGCCTTTGCAAATCATACATACTATTCTTAGAACCAGTAATTTTATGACATTAAAGAAAATAATCCTAACAGTCTGAGGAAAAGAACATTCCAAGTCTTTATTTAGCAACCAAACACTTGATAAAATATTTTTACAGTTGTTGGTAGGCAAGATTCAAGACCAGATAACCCCAAGAAGAAAGGTAATCTTATTCCTAAAACTGTTAAGTTGACCTTCATTCTGCAAGTCTCCATGGGGTACTTTTTAAAAGCACTTTGATAAGTACTATCTAAATGTATGTTTTAAATAATCAGATCCTGTGGACTGTCCCAGTACATGATAAATACTTTTAACCCACCCCTTCACCTCCAATTTCTTGTTCCATTTTCAATTTCACGGGCAAGTTTGGTACTAGCAAACAAAATGCTCAAAATACTTCAAAGAAGTCCACATAACCATCTGTGGCATCTCATCACCTCTGACTAGAAGTAGGAATAAAAGCTCTCTTTACCCACCCATGCCTATTAGCACCATCAGGAAATTATAAAATTCAAATATTTGTACCTCAAGTCCTGTGCTATAGGCTACAATGACAAAAAAAAAAAAAAAAAATCTACTGGCGTGGGAAATTTTCATTCAGACTTACTACACTAGAACAATTAATCCATGATAAAAGCCTGCTTCCCATTTCCCAACTGAGCTATATCTTCTACCCACTCTTTTATTTTCACATACCCCCACACAGATATAGAGGAAGAAAAGAACAAATAAATTAAGGATGTGCCTTACTATCATTTAACTAGGTTTTCAATGGGAACTAAATATAAACTAAATCTATCAAGGATACTGCCCACAATATATAAATATGAAAACGAGCCTTTGACAATGAAATTCAAATCAACATAGACTGAAATGCAGACATAAATGTAAATAAGAAAGTTACCTGCTTGATGGCTGTAACAGTTATAACAAAGAAAAGTGGAAGTCCACTGGTAACTGGGCTAGTTGGTGTGTCTACTGTGACCTAGGTGAAGAAATTAAATTGAAAGTAAAATGAAAATTAGCTATTAATTCACATGCAGCACTTACATGTTGTAAACATTTCAGACAGAAATGCAGACAAAACACAGTCCAGTAGCAGAGTCAATGTTAATTTTCATTAAAACAATCCACATAGCAGTTAGTTTTAAGAAACTTGGTCCTTTATTGAAATACATCCATTTATTTACCACCTATCTGTTGAGTAGCACTGTGTCGGTCCCTGTGCTTCAGCTAGTCTCCAGAGATCCTACTTTAAATGAGATAGAGGCAAGTCCCTTGCCTTCATATAGCAGAAAGCTCACAGGGAAAAATCAGACATTAAAGTAAGAGTGCAGATGGTGAAATCTGAAGGGGAAATCAAAGTTAACTAGATCAAAGTTGGTTTTTCAGGTACAGCAAACAGTATATACAAAGTATCTATGGTAGGAGGGAGAAGGGCATATGTAGGAAAAAAAATAAAGGAAGCCATTAGCAAGAGAAAGTGTGGCATGAGATGAAGCTGGAAGAGGAAGAAGGGGCCAGACTGTGCAGGGTCCGCTGGGCCAGGGTAAGCTGTTTATTCTTCATTCTGTGAACAGTATGAAATCCTTGAAGGTTTGGGGTAGGGAGATATCACATGAATAGAACTGCATCTTGAAAAGATCTTTCTCCATGCTTTGTGTATGATAGATTAGAAAGAAACAAGAGTAGAAAGACAGTCCATTTGGGAGGCCACTGCTATTATCAAATGAAAGATGATGGCTTGGATTTCAGTGGAAACAACAGGCATGAAAAGAAGTAACAGAGAATTTATGAAAATAGCAAAACTGGTAAGGAACTAGATGTAAGTATTGATTAAAGATGTCTGCCAAGAATCTGGTTAACATGCCTGTGTGGACATTGTCATTCACTGAAATAGGATATATTGAAAGAGAACTAGATTGGAGGGAGAGAGATCATGACTTCAGTCTGCTCTCACAACTCACTGACTCTTATCTCCAACCTCCAGCCAGGCCTGCCTCTGCCACAAAGAAGTGTACATAAGAGGTTTTTACATGGTTCCATGTCTTTATGTAACCTCTTCTCTACTAAATCTTCAAGGCTCAGTTTGGATACTAACCTTCCTTTTGAAGCCTTCTCAAGCTCCTCTTGGGTAGGGAAAAAATCATAACTCCTACTGTATACTCATACCATTTTGATCATTCACATAAATGATCCTTACTACATTAAGCAAATTCATGACTGTCTTCTCAGCTATAAAATTCCTTAAGAGTAGAAAAGTCATAGCTTGATCTTCATCATAGCTGCAATCACTTTTGTTGTCTGGACTGCTACATAGCACACAATAGGTGCTTGGTACACATTTACTAAATGAAATTGAGAGGTACTACCCACCAAGTAGAATGACTCTCATAAGCAGAATCCACTATGTTATTTATTTTAGGTCCTTAAGACATCTGACTGTGGTTCTTAAGTACCTACTTTTCAAATATTCCATCGTTTGTATTCAAATTGGCTCTTTCATATATTATGTCCCAGACTGGTTTTAAGTAGCAGGGCTAAACTCAATTATAGTATCATAGACTAAAAGCCTAAAAGTGGATGAACAGAACCACTTAACATCAACAAGTATTTGAGCAATTTCATTGAAATTTTTTGGCTTTATTTAAAAATGAGACAAGAAAAACACAGCACCTTTAATGCAGTAAAAATTTTCAGAGGTAAATACGGTGACCGAAAGAGTTTAAGAGTTTATAGACTTAAAGACAGAAGACACAATTTAAACTTCTAAAATTTAAAATGCAAAAGCATAGTAAGAACACAGAAACAGATCAATCTACTAGGCTCTCATGCTTCAAGGGAGTAAGTGAATGAGGCAGAGCAAAACTGGTAATTATGATGATAAGTGATTAAGTTTTCAATTAGGCTGGCACTGATGTTTAACAAAATAAAACTATTAATGTAAATGAATTTTGATTTTCATGTATATCAACTTGTTTAATGATATGAGATATATCCTTCTTGGATGAACAAATATATGAAATTAATGAAAATTTAAAAGAAAGAACAATGAAATAAAATCTCCATGAATTTCCTAATAAAGATGCAACTTCAAAAATCTATAAAATCATATAAATCTTTAGGTAATTATTTCTACTTTAAAACTGCTATTATAATCAGTTTTGGAACATCTTTGTTTTTAATCACAGGGCATAAGGTTAGAAATTGTTTGAATCAATCAAGACTCTCAAATTCTCAAAGTTGAACAGTTGTTTATGGAGTTCTTACCTGTACAAGGAAAATGATGAGAAAATAAAAATTTGCAATCCTTCTAAACTGTTCAAACAGGTTCTTTGGGAGGAAATTCCAAAGTGTATACTATAAGCAAGCAAGAAAAAAAATATTAGAAAGGAAAGTTGAAAAATCCTAATAGTAAGGACTTATATGGGTCCAGGTCATCCTGTAAACTGATATTTAGTATATACAACACTTTGAAACCCAAAGCTCACATATATGCCTAAGAATATAGTTAAAGGTATGGTATATAATTTTTTTTTTCAGAAATGAAGTTTCATTCTGAGCATTACAATGGCCATTTAGTTTCATACTTTTGGTTTATCTAAGCCAATCTAAAATAGGTTCCTTATTATATGCTCTCAGATTATCCTATAGTGATACTTCCTTGAGGGGACTCATTACAGTGAAGTATAAATGTATACATTTTTTTATTTAAGTTTCTCCCTCAAAAGACAATGATTTCTATGGAGTAGACTGCTCATCTGTCTTATTTACTAATTTTTCCCCAACACCTAGCACAGTGCCTGGTACAAATAGATTATTTGAATAAATGAATGAACAAATTCCCATGGCTTCATTAATTTTTGGAGTCTTGAACATTATTAGAGATAAAACTGTCCTTACCAGTACCTCCCGTCTTCATGACAGCTGAGGAGATGTACAGACACATAACACTGAATCATACAGGGCTGTCACTTTAAACAATAGCATTCTACCCTTGGGTTTTTGTAAAGTTTTCAATGCCAAATTCTACATGGAGAGAAGGACAGAATGACAGAATTTTTTGGCCAACTATCAAACCACATATATTTTCTCACTGATACTTTAAGCTCAAGGACAAGGTCATATAAAAGTCACCTTAAGAAATGGGACTTTATAGATATATTTTTTTAAATTTTTTTATTTATTTTGAGACAGGGTCTTATTAAGTTGCTTAGGGGCTTACTAAGTTGCTGAGGCTGGCCCCCAAACTTTCAATTCTTCTGCTTCTGCCTCCCAAATTGCTGGGATTACAGGCATGAACCACCATGCCTGATTCTAGATATCTTAATAACGACCAGAACCTAGAAAGTAATGATTCTTAACATAAAAGGCTAATTCTAGACTTGAAACATCTCCACATCAATTATTTGCATAATATGAGAACAGATCCATTAATAAGGTGAAAAGCCACTCACAAAGCATGAGACAAGGAGAAACGTACTATTTATAGTTTTCTAATTAGAAATGCAAATAATTAGGAAACTATTTTTTATATGTTCTCTTCTCTCCTTCATCAGGGCATTAGCTATTTAGACCTCAGGGTGCCATAAGTTCCCTCATCAAAAGTGCCTAGCACAAAAAACAGAGATTTTTTAATTAAGAAAAAAAAAAAAAACAAAACTTCTATGGTGCTGGGGATGAGACCTAAGGTCTCACACATTCTAGGCAAGTGCTCTACCACTGAACTATATCCTCAATACCCCTTTAATCAAGAAATTTTGATTAAAACTTGTGCCTTGGCTGTTTACTAACTTAACTAAAAGGCAAATTAAGATTTAATCACACCTTTTTATATTGTAAATATAATATAAATATATAACATATTGTAAACATAATATAAAATGTAATATTATAACAGAGAAAGGAGAAACCTACTTTTTAGAGTTTTCTAATTAGAAATGAAATTGCATCAGAGTCATGTACACCAAATTATTCAAACTGTTTATCTAAAAAGTGGACTCTCAGGCTTATTGAGTTGCCACCAACCATAAAAATATGTTAATCACAGCAAGAAAATGTGAATAGGAGTTGTTTAAAATACAGTGATGAGAACTGAGTGTTTCTGTCATAAGTTCCTTTTGAACTTATGACAGAAACACAGGGACACTTAACCACTGAGCCATATCCCCAGCCCTTTTTATTTTTTATTTTGAGACAGGGTCTTGCTAAATTGCTTAGGGCCTCCCTAAGTTGCTGAGGCTACTTTCAAACTTTTAATCCTCCTGCCTCAGCCTCCTGAGTCACCAGAATTAAAGGTGTGTGCCACCACACCTGATGTAAATTCTTGCAAAGAAACCAGGTGCCATGGCCCATTCCTATAAACCCAGCAGCTTGGGAAGCTGAAGCAGGAAAATCCCAAACTCAAGGCCAGCCTTAGCCACTTAGCAAGGTACATTAATTGCATCCATAATGATTTTTTAAAAGGGGCTTTGGATGTGGCTCATTGGTTAAGTGCTGAGAGCCATAGCTAAGTAGGAATGACACATGGAAATTTCCTTGTCAGCCTACCCCATGTTGCTTAGAGGAAGGACTCTCCATTGTGGAAATGGGCTTGCCTTGGACCCAGGTCATTTGCAGTGACATTGCATGAATGTTTGAGAAAGGTGACCCTGCTCAAGGACCAGGGTGGATCCGGGTTTAGGGAGGATCCTGCTGGATTAAGGTGGGTCCAGGTTTAGGGTGTATCCTGCTGGGAATAGGGAGTATCCCCCTCCTTGGGTTTAGGGCGGTTCTAGGTTTAAGGTGGACCCTGCTGGGAATAGGGCGTATCCTGCTGCCTCAGGCTCCTGCCCACTCCTTGAGTTCCCATTGAGTTCTCAGCGGGATTCAGAGAGTATTTTGGGATGCAGAGCCTGGTGGAGGTGTGGATTTTTTTCCCCAGAACCTGCATGTAGAGTGCCGGTGAGAGGTCGGGAATAAAGACTTGCTGTTTGAATCTACAAGGCTGTGAGTGGCTCGTGATTTTGTGCCCAGCCAGACTGCAGTTAAGCAGCCCTGGATTCAATCCCTGGTATTGCCCAGGGGTGGGGGAGGGGGGAGAGTGGGGGAGAGGGGGGAGAGGTAGAGAGAGGTGGAGGTAGAGGGGGTTAGGAGGTAGAGGGGGTTAGGAGGTAGAGAGGGGGGAAGGAGGGAGGGGGGTGAGGGAGGTAGAGAGGGGGTGAGGGAGGGAGAAAGGGGTGAGGGAGAGCAGGGGGGTGAGGGAGAGCAGGGGGTGAGGGAGAGCAGGGGGTGAGGGAGAGAAGGGGTGAGGGAGGGAGGGGGAGAGGGAGGGGGAGAAGGGGAGGGAGGGAGGGGGAGAAGGGGAGGGAGGGAGGGAGGTGGAGAAGGGGGAAGGGAGGTAGGGAAAGGAGGTGGGGAGGGAAGAAGGAAGAGGGAGAAGGGGGAAGGGAGGGAGGGAGAGGGGCGAAGGGGAGGGAGAGAGCGGGAGGGAGGGGGAGAGAGAGAAGTAGAAGTAGAATAAATTCTGTTGATGATTTTTTTTTTTTGATACAAGGGATTGAACCCAGAGGGGCTTAACTTACTGAGCCACATCCCCAGCCCATTTTTAAATTTTGAGACACTGAAGCAAAGCCAGTGGAGGCACCAGCCAGTTTGCTGCATAAGAGAGTGGTAACATTAATAGATTAAAAAATACAGCAGACAAACTTTCTTTAAAAAAATGTAGAATATCAAAACAGTTTGAATCTAGCTGAATCAAAGGTTGTACAGCAAGCTGGGGTCTGAAAAGTGCTGTTTCTCAACTGGCAAGTAGATAGCTGAGGTGGGGAGCCATCTTGAAGATCTACACTGCAGTTTGCTGCTACAGGAGCCCAGGACATACCAAACTTTCCCAGCAAATGCTTACCATATGCCTTGGATGCACCTATAAGAATGTGATTAAAATAGGCACAGAGAAGACTATACCCTAGGGGCTTCAGGTCAAAGATATGGATGGGAGTGAAACTCACTTTCCCTTTGACTCTGGTGACTCACATGACCAGGTGGAGAAGGTCAGGAAACTGAACAGGTAGATGTAATTACATTCAGACACTGACCCTGGAAGGCCACATTCAAGGGTGGTACAATGTGCCAGACCTGTGGAGGTTGGTTACCCTACCCTATGAGTAGAATTCTCAGTAGAATCCTGAGATCCAGATGCCCAGTAAAGATCAGCATTGGCCCAGCCCTAGAGATACCACCCAAAAAAGTTCCAATGTTCTGATCAGTGCTAAACATCAGCCACAAAAACCTCCCATTAGGAACTCTGCATCAGCCCTGCTCTGGGAGCGCATGAATCTAGTGTGTCCAGACAAAACTCCAATTGACAATACTTCCCATTCCCTCCTACCTTATACTAGTGAGAAGGGAAGCTGAGAGCTATTTCAACCAGCTTTGATTCCAGGAGGCTCCAGCTGGTAGTTGCTGAGCAACACCAAAAGAGGAAAGGTTTAATGACCTCCCAGCCTTTGCTTTCTCTAAGTGTTATACAGTGCAAGAAGAAATAAAAGGGCAGTCTGGCATAAGCAGTGAATATCCATCCTTGTCAACAGCTTTAACCAACTCAACACATGCAATGTTTTCAGTAAGAACCCTCCACCCTTTTGGTGTTCTTGCTGTGCTGGTTGGTTCATGCCAGTACATTCAAAGCTCAGTTCAGCACATTATTTTTTGCTTGTTTTAATCTTTGTGTGTGTGTGTGTATGTGTGTGTGTGTGTGTGTGTGTGTGTTATTTTGCTTTATTTTCTCTGTTGGGTATTAAGATTTCTTATTTCTTTTGTTTTTGTTTCTCTTATTACTCTCTTCCCTTTCTTCTTCTAATAGCCAAATTCTCTCTTGAATATACAAACAGCATAATATGAAAAGGGCTCTTTTTTTTTTTCAGAGCCATTAGACTTTATAAAGTAGTTGTGTTCCCAGCTTTATCACTAACTCTCTGTGGTGACCATGCCACTAACTTAATTTCTGTGGGATTAGTTTCTTGTTCTGTAATTCGGCAAGGTGAACAAGATGACATCTTAGGATCTTTCAGCTCTGTAAGTCTGATTCTGAGTCAAAGGTTTACACTAATTGTTTACTTGGATAGCAAAGGATGATTCAATATTTCCATTGAACAGGCTATTTATTCTCTTGAGCATAAGTATGTAAACCTCTGGCTGATGATTAAATTTGTGCCATAGGGTTTAAGAATAGCAGGAAGCAGACATTTTATCCAAATATATTTATATTTTTTCTATAGGCCTATAGATCTCATTAGACAATAGTTTTCACACGTCCTGTCTACATTTTACATGTTGATCTTCCAACTAAAAATCTCTTATATATTATTACCCAAAAGAGAAATCAAACGCATGTTTAAAAATCAAAATATTATATTTTTTAAGGAAAGTATAATTCTGTTGTTTTAGGTCATAAGTAGTTGCAAACACACAAATGTCACCAACATTTTAGCTCTGCCTTGCCAGGCTGCCTGAGGAAGTAAGGGAAAATTTCTTTTTTTTTTTTTTAATTTTTTATTGTTGGTTGTTCAAAACAATAAGGGAAAATTTCAAGATCTGTTCTATGCTGTAAGAGACAGCAGTGGGCCAGCCATTTACCACCTAACCCAGTCAGCCAGGAGTAAAACTTAGCAAAATAATGCTTGTAGAATGATGACTCCTGTGTACCAGTACAAGAAGTGTTTTTACATATGGAGTATTTACATATGGAGTTTTTACATATGGAGTATTTCACAAATGAGGACACTCAGACTCAGAGCAATTAATTTGGCCAAGGTGAAAAGCCAGTAAATGGATGGGTCAGGATTTAAATGCAGGTATACAAAAATTCCAGACCAGTGCTCTTAGCATTATGCTATTCTGAAGTAAGAAGATTATTCAAATGGTGACACAGCTATAATGACTGAACTCTCAGCAGGTCACAGGTCAAACCGCATACTGGGCAGAGTGTACCCTTTTATTGAGCAGAATGTACCCATGAATGTATGTGAGAAACAAGATAGGGGAGGAAGGGGAAAAAAAAAGAGATACAAATGAAAAACGTACCAGAATAGCACACTCCAAAAAGAATGCAAATCATTTATATCCTAGGCCAGCCAATTTAGGACGCTTTGCACAAGTGAATAATTACTACCCATCCTGCCCAGTTGCTAGAGATGAAACCCAAGGCCTCACACATTCTAGGAAAGTGTGCTATCACTGAACCCTACAGCCAGCCCAATAATTACTACTTTTAGCACACTTTAAGGCTTAACATTATATGCATAATCAACAGGCACTGTGAATCATAATGGGAGGCAAGTGAATGAACTTTCAGCTATAATAAAACAAAATGATGAGCTTTAAAAAGATAAGCTATCTTTCGGGGAACACTTACCCGAAATAAAATCTGTATAATTATATAACCATGTATGCATATATAAATGTACCAGCTTCCTAAGAATAACAAATAATTATGTAAATAAGTACATTATCCATGTGAACATCCATTGAGTTAAAAAAAAAACTTACCTTAGATGAGACTATTCTATTATCACAAAATCTTTGTGCAATGTAAGCTTCTGTTTCTGAAACTGGATGATTGCCAACAAACACTGTGCGTGTACCAACTCGTTTTTCCTCTCCAGCACACTGATCAAGAGAAAGAGGGAAAAAGTCAACTTTATATCACATTTTTCCATGCTTCTACCAAGCTTAAATTCTTGTCTAAGCATGTTTGGCTATAATCTGGGGAGAGACAGTAGTAGGGAGAGGAGAAATCCTTGTTAGGAAATTCAAAATCCACTAAGCTTTTAGTTGCTGATTTTGGGAAGATTAGTAAATGTGTTGTTTGAACCCAACACATTGTGAGGCCAACAAGTATAATTCTAAAATGATGAAAGAAAACATCCAAAGGAGTCCAGGGAAATTCTCCCCAAAATATGGCACAGTTCCTGAAAGCAGTAAACAATACCTTTACCAGAATAGTAGCTTTGATTCATTGACTGTCTTCTGTCTGCAACCATAATATACAGGGTCTAAAACAGTTTACTGATAAAAGCAGTAAAAATTTCCCATAATATCCATTTTTCACCCCAAAGTGAACAAAACTGCAAGATTCATACTTCATTTGGCTTCACCCCTACTCCTGTCTTCTGTTGTAGTCTTTACAATAGATCTGATCCTTATAATGCACCAATTAGAACTACAAAGAAGTCAAGTCCATACATACAATGTAATTTGCATTCTTTAATAGTCATATGGTTGTTTAGTTTTACACACAGCAAGCAGTAGCTATGAAGAAAATAAGGAAGAGCTGCCTTTCAAGCAAGTTCTCAGGTTATTCTACAAGTGGAAAGGAGCAAAGGAGGTAAAGTGTCAGTGAGGCAGGATGTTTCTTGCACTGCTAATATAGATTTCTCTCCTTGATTACAGTGGCCACCAACTGACTTAAAATAAACATGAACTAGTACTTTTCCTGATTCTTAATCATCTATGATTTCTTCTGTGCCAGAGAACATAGAAAGGAAAAGCCAAAATGCAATTTTCCAGGCATATGGTTTTGTTTATGAATTCCCTACATTTCAATGGCATTTACAGAATAAGGCCTAAGTGACCTCCATCTCAATAAATTGGAGAAAATGGATTGAAATTACTATGTTGGTAGAGGTGTGTATGTTTGAGTGCAGATCCTGGCAGTGACTGTTGTTAAATGATGATATTGAGGTCTGAAGGAAGCTGTAGAATGACCACTTCTGAGCATTATTCAAAATAGGGCAAAACAGTTCAGGCAGGTTTGCGTTTGGAGCTGCCTGGGGACTGGGGGTGAGGTAGCATGAAGTAGATGACTTTCCCATGCCTGTTTCACCCTAAAATCTGATGAACATGCAATCTCTGGGTAGACTTTTCTACAACTATTTAAAATTGTTTGGTTTACATAAAAATGGAAATCCTGAACTCATAAGTAAATTCACTATAATTTTCCACTTGCTTCCAATGTAGAGTGTTAAAACAGTGACATTAGTTTTTTTGATTTTGAACAATACAGTACCTTTGCCAGGTAGAGAAACTCCAAGGAGGAAGCATTAAAAAAAAATTCCCATTTGGATGGTACCCAATGTAGTCTAGTGAAAGTGTATGTATGATTCCTGCCACCTCATAAACACATTGTAATTCATTAGTAGAGTCCATCCTGGACTGATTCCCATTCAAATGTCCTTAGAAACAGCATTTAAAAAAAAAACTGAAGTGTTAGCAAAAACTTTTTTTTTTTGTACTGGGATTGAACTCAGGGGCCCTTAACCACTGAGCCACATCCCCAGCCCTTTTTTTGTATTTATTTAGAGACAGGGTCTCGCTGAGTTGCTTAGGATCTCACTAAGTTGGTTAAGGCTGGCTTTGAACTCACGACCCTCCTGCTTCAATCTCCCAAGCTGCTGAGATTACAGGCATGCACCACTACAACCAGCACAAACTCGGGTTTTTTTTTTTTTTTTTTTAGTTGTTGATAGACCTTTATTTTATTTATTTACATGCAGTGCAGAGAATTGAATCCAGTGCCTCACTCATGCCAGGCAAGTGCACTAGCACTGAGCCACAGCCATAGCCAAAGCCCCACAAACTCGGTTTTAATGACACATCACGTGCTACATAAAAAGTATCAAAAATATTTAAACGTATACTTAAGATATAGGAATTAACTGAGAAAGTTATTTAAATTTCTTTGTAAAAGATAAAAATCAGGGGCTGGAGCTCAATATCATCAAGGTCCTCAATATCATCATCTAACAACAGTCACTGCAAGGATCTGCACTCAAATATACACACCTCTACCAACATAGTAATTTCAATCCACTGGGCAGGGTGCTTGTCTAGCATGTGTGAGGTACTGGGTTCTATCCTTGGCAGCACCACATAAAAAAAATAAAATAAAATAAAGGCATTCTATTAAAAAAAAGATAAAAATCACCCTCTTGTGTTCTTGATGTGTATCTTTACAGTATAATCTGAGTATTGTTTTTAAAAGGCAAAAAATAACCTTTCAGTAAAAATCAAATGGTACTCTTATTCAACTATTACCACCTTAAAATCCCATGTATTCACTAATTACAAAAAATGGACAATTGTTGGAAGCACAATTTGTTTCCTGATTGCCTCTAGACCCATAAGTAGAAAAGTACTGAACAAAAATAGAGTCCTAAATACAAGATCATCAGACACAAGATTTTAAACAAAGCCTACGTCTTCATCCTTTCCAGGTGTTGGCAGAATTAAGGGCAGTTACCCATAGAGTCTTTCTTCTTTGGGGGAGGAAGGGCTGGGGATTTAACCCAGGAGTACTTTACCACATCCCCATCCCTTTTTATTTTGAGGCAGGGTCTCACTAAATTGCTTAGGATCTTGCTGGCCTTGATCCTCCTGTTTGGCCTCTCAAATTGCTGGGATTACAGACATGATTCACCACACCCAGTTTAACTATAGATTCTTAATCCTGGCTATACACTGGCTTTAAAAACACTGATGTCTGAGTATTTTAGCTAGTATCTAATTTCTCTGGAAGCTCCTCAGGTGATAATCCTAATTTGCAACCAGGGCTGAGAATTACTGGCAGACTCTGAATTAG
Source organism: Marmota flaviventris (assembly GCF_047511675.1). NCBI lineage: Eukaryota > Metazoa > Chordata > Mammalia > Rodentia > Sciuridae > Marmota > Marmota flaviventris. The sequence continues at coordinate 121,516,922 of NC_092518.1, forward strand.
TGATTGTCAGCAACTAACACCCTACAAAATTTTAATGTATCAGTCATAATCCTACATTTTAGCTGTGATTAAAATAATTCAAACAATTTGCTTTTCAATGAATAAAAGTATAAATTACCCCTAACCATTTTAAACTGTTCATGAATTAAATTCTCCTTCACTGTTTAATTTTGCATAGTTAATCTCCCTTCAATTATTTAGATCAATGCTAATGAAATTATAGGCCCTGATAAAATACAAAGCTACTTGAGTTATCAACAAAAAATCTTAACTGATGTCTTCCTCAGCAATTACAGCATTATTTTTATTGGTCATCAACTACTCTCATTGAATTCCTATAGAAAATAAAAGTGAACCAAAAATCCTTATTAAAACCTAAAGACCTGGCAATGATTTAAGACTGGTCATACTCCAGGTCCAAAGATATTCTTTTCTCTCAAGCACTAGTGTTTTTGAACTGCATAATCAGTCTCAAAAAGAACAAATGAACTTAAAATTGAAAGAAAGATAGGACATTTCATCAAAATTTCATACGTCTATTAAAATGCTCCCAAAGTCAAATTACCATATTAGGATTTGGAGGGCTGGGTTGTGAAGGGAGGAGAGTGTTAAAGTGTCAGGGAACATTTCCAGCTTAGTAAGCATCTTGGTTAAAATCACTACCAAATAGACACTAGTATGTATATACGTGTCTGTATAACCAATGTGATTCTGCAACCTGTACATTCAGAAAAATGAGAAATTATACCCCATTTGATTCAAATGTATGATATGTCAAGATCATTGTATTGTCATGCGCAACTAATTAAAAAAAAATCACTACCACATATTCGGTGGTCAAACTGCTCAGGTTTCTAAGCCCGCATTCCATTATAACAAGCAAGATGAATAATCCTGATACACAATTTTATTTGTAACTCTAAAATCTCACTTTTGAGATTTTGCCTTTACTGCAACTTCTTAAGTAATTAAGCTGTGTCTCCCTCTGTGGCCAGAGAAAGTGAAAAAAGATGAAGAGGGCATTTTTGTGGAGACAGGAAATTTTCTGTCATTTTCCCTTTAAACTTTAATATGGTTATATTTACTGAAACTCTTAGACATACAACTAAGACAAATATACAATGTTAATCCCTATACACAAAGATTCTCTCTAATTAGATGCTACCTGGTGGCAGTATATTTAATTGAATAAAAACTACTATAGGAAATAGATACTAAGCTCCAAATACTTAAATTAGCAAGCACAATACTGAGGAAAATGCACAGACTGTTAGAATTGGGTAAGAATGACACCTTTTTGGAAGCTCAGAATTATTTGAGATTCCATTATATCAAAGTGATCCACTGAGCCATTTAATTTCACCAGGGATAATCAATTCTAAGTGTTTCCAATTTGATCCTCCCCCAAGGTCCTCAATGGCTATAGAAACATGTCTCTAAATAATGAAATGCAGCTTTTCTACAGGATAATAATCAATAACTAAAAAATGTAAGCATTTTTTGATTAAAAATTCTAACAGGGATTTTTAAAAATATTTATTCTTAAATTTTAGGTGGACACAATATCTTTATTTTACATTTATAGCACTCTACCACTGAGCCACAACCCCAGCCCCAGGTTTTTTTATTTTATTTTTTTAAGATTCAGAGGTTCTTTCATTTATAGAAAGTAACCTGAAACCTGAGACTCTCAAAATTTCTACCAAGACTCAGCAACTCAGCTTTCCTTGGTAACAGTATCTTTCCTAACCCAGAGACTGACAATATGCATACAAGTACACAAGTCTAGGAGGTCCTAAAGTTACTTTTCACTTTTGCTACAAATATCTCTATACCACCTTTCATTCCAAATATGTAACAAACTTTAAAACTCTAAATAGGAAGGTACTCAATTTCTATTGATGGGGAGCAATTGAGAGGAAAACTGACAATCCAGCTAAGCATTTATGATTGCCCCCAGGAAAGAGATAAAAATACATATAACCCTGTAAGCCAAGAATAAAGAAGTCCCTAGGACCTCTAAAACACAACCTATATAAAAAGAAAACAAAATAAGATAGATTACCAACCCTCAGAGGCTGGAGGGAAAGATGGGACCATCTGCAGAGTGACATGTAAAAATGTGCTGAGGTGAGGGCTGCTAAATCATAAGGAGAAAGCTGCAGATTACCAAGCAACTTTTACAAACCCCTGTGATCTTTGCAATGTTTCCCAGAACTTGGGAATAGAGCCAACTATGGCTTGATGAGTGTATGTACTTCCACTGGAGGCAGCAAAGGAAGCATTAGATGACCTGGTCTACTCCTTAAAAGTTGGAAGCAGAACTCTGATGGCTTGGTCTTCATTATCACACATTTCACACCTTTTCCTCAATTTTCTCCAAAAACTTGAATTTGTCGTGGTAACTTTTTGCCTTCCTGGTGCTGGAAATCAAATCCAGGGCCTTGTGCATGAAAACAAGCACTCTACCACTGAAATACACCTCCTGTCTATGCCTTGGTAACTTTTATATTTTAAAGTAATATTATTTTAAAATATCAGTTGAAGACCATAGCATCCTCTCCTCTTGGAAAGTTTTTTTCCCCTAATCTCTAACGATAATAAATGGAACATGATAAGAAATGTGGCTAAACATTAAACTTCTGAGGCAAATTCAATTGAACTCTTGCTTGTAGAGTGGTAAATACTTTAAGAGGAAGAGATATAATCTAGGTATTTGTTAGGATATGAGTTTCCCCACCCCAGGAGAGTGACTGTAACACTTGAACAACTGAAGTTTCAAAAATATATTACAAAAATATATGTAAGGCCTAAGCAGTTGGTTTCTGTGGAAATGTCCCTTAGGGCTGGAAAAATCTTCCTTAATCTCATAGGTAAGAAAATTTTATGTCTCAAGAACAAATAGTAGTATCTAAAAAGGGCAATAAAGAGCCACTGGGTATGGGTAGGGGGTAGTGCCTTTACCAATATCATTAGCTAGAACAGAGAAATTCTCATGCAAAAATTAGTTTCTAGATCATCAGGAAAGAATTTTTATTATAGTGTAAGAGGATAATAAACTGTTGAGAAATTATATCTATATATTGTAAAATAGGTACCGCATAACCTGAACAAGGTTTTATTGCCTGTTTTAGTGATAGTGTCATTATTACAAAAGTGATAAAAAGTTTCCTAGAAAGGATAACAGTTCAAATATATTCTGGAGTGTGACCAATAAAACCAATGAATGAGTTTTTTCAAGTAAATCTTTAAATATCATACAGAAAGCAAAACAGAAAAAAATGTCCATTTTTAAATGTAATTAATTTGAATAACACATCCAGGATATATCATTTTATTTCTTAACATCCCTAACACAAAAAAGGCAGGTTAAAAAAAGCAAGTTTCAAGCATTGCTTGATTGAATAAGCAAAGAAAGAAGGGGGAGAAGGCTCTGAGTTCTGACTCTCATAAGGCAGCCATTTCTCCAATAAGGCATTTCTAATCTTCAATTCAATAATTACAAAATAACCAACTTCTCTGCTCAATTTATAATGTCTTAAAGAAAAGTTTGAAAAAAAAAGAAAAAAGTCTGTTCTTGAATAAAGCATCTTCTCTATAGGTAAAGGTTTTCAGAATAAGGTTTGCAGGGGACAGGAGAAGCAAGAAATATATAATCCTGGAAAATATTACTTATACCTATGTTTTCTTCAACATGAGATTTGGGAAAAATAGTTTACTTAGTTGAGCCTCAATTTTCTTATCTTTAAAATAAGGTCACATAACCTAAAGATTGCTTATAGTAAGATTAATACAAACATCTGGAGATTACTTTCAATGACTTCAAACTGTTCATATGAATAAAGGATGAGTTTTAGAGATATTAACTGACTATGGGAATATTAAAACCCCAGGGGCTATAGTCATAGCTCAGTGGTACAACACTTGCCTAGCATGTGTTAAGGCACTGGGTTCAATCCTCAGCACCACATAAAAATAAATAAATAAAATAAAGGCATAAAGGGGCTGGGGTTGTGGCTCAGTAGTAAAAGCGCTCACCTAGCAGATGAGAGGCCCTGGGTTTGATCCTCAGCACCACATATAAAGAAATAAAATAATTTTTAAAAATAAAGGCATAAAAATACAATATATTATGAAAGAAAAAATTGGGGGGCTGGGATTATGGCTCAACGGTAAAGTGCTTGCCTAGCACATGCGATGCCCTCGGTTCAATCTTCATTACCACATAAAAATAAATAAAATAAAGATATTATGTCCAACTACAACTAAAAAATAATTATTAAACACAACAACAACAACAACACTCCAGCAACTGGTCCAGCACAGAACAATATCCTCTCCATAATCTATGAATAAATTTCTTTTTGGTACCAGGGATTGAAACTAGGGGTGCTTAACCACTGAGCAACATCTCCGGACCTTTTTTATAGTTTATTTTGAGACAGGGTCTCACTGAGTTGCTCAGGGCCTCACCAAGTTGCTAAGGCTGGCTCAAACCTGCGATCCTCCTGCCTTAGCCTCACAAGCCGCTGGGATTACAGGTGTGCAACTACTGTGCCTGAAAAGTGTAAAAGTTTTATTTAAAGCAGTGAAGTTTCTGGTTCTACAGGAGGCATATAGGCAATTCTGATGCCGTCCCTGACCAAAGAGACAGAGTGAGATTTCATCAACGGGCAGGCAGTGCTTGGTGTTAAAAACCTTGTTCTTTAGTATGAATGAACAGGACTGGAGTTGGCAGACAAACATCATGTTGGCAATGGAGGGCCACTGGAACAGCTCTGTAGGCTATTGTCTATAACATATGCCACTGGTCTTTCAGAACTGTTGATCTGACACCTGGCAGTAAAATTAGGAATTAATTTCTCCCTTTGTGGCAAAACAGATGCTCACTTCAGAATTGTACCAGAATTGCTGACATTGTCTCTAAATCTCCATTTCCTCCCCCAAAGCTCTGGATTTGAAGCTGCTATGCACTATAGAGACTGAGTGTTGCCATAAATTTAACAGATAATCTGATTGTAATTATTCTTAAAACATGCTTTAAAGAAATCAAAAAATTATTGATGTTTGAAGTATAATGCATAACTTTTAGTACACTGAGGCACAAAAAGAACACATAAAAACAGTAAATAATGGATTGTATATTAAAAATTTTGTTTGGATTGTTAAATTTTAGTATGATTTTTGAGTACTGCTAATTAGGAATTTCATATGAGAGATGAATTGGCAAGAATATCAGAACATAACACTGAATGTTTCCAAACTGCACTGCATGGAACAAGTTAACAATGAGGTTCCTTAGAAAAGGGGGAAACTTGTTCCTGTATTCCCTCCTCCTGGCATACTCATAGAGCAAAAGCTCTAAAATGCCTAGAAGAAACCCCTTAACTTCATTCAATCAGTGTTTCCCAAAATTATGTCAACATAAAACTTTTCTCCCCCAAGGATGATCCAATGGTATCACATTCAGTAAAACACAATTTTGACAATATGACTCTTATTTCTTACCTCATCAAACATGTCTACAATATCAGGCTATATCTATGGTAGGATCTATTGGTAGGGAAAACACAGAGTATACACAATTAGCTATACTATCACAGTATTCAAAGATATAAAGTAAGATAACCAGTACAACTGTGGCAATTTCTATCCCTGTATGCCAAAAATAGGTAAGTAATGTTAAGTATCTGGCCAATGTCCCAAGTGGTATTTTGCTTCTTAGATTTAATTATGAGAGGCAAAGGACCAGAAGATCTTGGTCTGTGTGTGTCTTGGGGAAGTACTGGTATTGGCTTCATCATAGGTAACTTGGAAAGGGCTTTACTAGAAAGTCTGATCTACAAGGAGGTAGAGGAATTGGGGCCATATCTAGGCAATAAAACTTGAAATGTGGTTTCAGATATGGCATCATCTGCCAACTATTTCAGCCTAGATTTCTGAAATAAAATAAAAATTTTCAAGGGTGGAGAAAAGATCACCTGTTTGAAAACAAAGAATAATTTACAAATACCCATGAGAAGATATGTATTGGGGATGAAACTTGTTTGTAGGCTTCAAAATATAAAAGGAGAAAAAAGTAGATAAAACATTAAGGAAATTCACAAAGGACAGGGATAGGCCCATGTGCTAATGCTTTTTAAAAATATTTAAATACATACAGGGCTGGGATTGTAGCTCAGCGGTAGAGCGCATACCTTGCATGTGCAAGGCTCTGGCTTCAATCCTCAACATCACATAAAAATAAGTAAATTAAAAAAAAAGGTATTGTGTCCAACTACAACTAAAAAATAAATACTTAAAATACATTCAAATACAAAATGACTAGATTAGACTCCTTCAAGATGCTAATTTTGGTATACTAGAAGGTACATTAGCTCTTTCAGACTTCAGACTCTTAAGAGTGTCCATTTAAAGCACAACTGCAGCAATTTGTTTAGTGTTAAACTTTAAAAGTGATGAAAATGAATGCCTTCTCAAATGTGCCTGTTACTCTAGGGAAAGTCCTCTGATAAAGTAAAATGAAATACATGTTCTTGTACCCAAGGTACAAAAAACTTCAAGTTATAACAAGTTAGGATTATCTGCCATGAGGACAATTTTTTAAAATAACAAACCACTTAGAATTAAAAATTTTACTTGCACACAGGGGTTTTTTCCTATGTAATATTAAGAAAAACACACATGAGATATGAACCAATTGAAAGAATTTTTACTAGAGTGGATTCAGTCAAAATGTATGACTTCTCAAAAATAACAACACTAATACTAAAGGCCAAAACACTCCCAAACAATTTTGAGAAAAAAATTTAAACAAATGGCACAAACAGTAGTTTTGAAGTTCTATTCAAGTATAGAACTGAAAACAGCAATGAGTTATTTCTAAAGCACACATAGGGGTATCTAGAACAATTATAAGAATTTAAAGCCAAAATTCAAAATACCTGGCAAGCTTTGAACAGGAAAAATGCTTTCAGCTCAATTATGAAACAGCACAATGCACAGTATTATAGATTTCTTCATTAAAGGACTGTTGCTCCATGGAATGCAAGCAGATTAGTCATAACCAGTACTCAAAAATTAGTGTTCATAAGGACTTTAATTCTTCTAATTACAATGCATTTGAGTACATTTCACATTATAAAGGGTGTGTATGCATGCAAATATATTAATACATTTCTAAGTTCATTCTTACTCTACTTTGTAAACTCAAATGTGATGTAAAATTTTCTAAACACTGATTAGCAGAAAGTAATTCCAACATTAATCAAGGCTTAAAAAATGGTGGAACCCAATGACATTCAGGCAGTACTCAAAACTTAGAAATTAAAGTACATTTGCACTTTTTAGCATTAGTAATATCCAATTAATAGTGGACTGGAAGAATGACGACTTCATAGGGGTAGGCAGTATGGAAAAGGAATATAGAATCATTGTACTTGACTACTCAAGATGTCCTGCCAATGTCCCAGCTTGGTTTCCAGTCACTCACTATGGTTTCAGATTTAAGGCAAAGGTAACTCCTCCCTGCATGCCAGCACAGCTTAACTACAGACAGGTGGGGAATGAAGAGAACTGGAAAGAAGCATGGTAGAAATACAAATATGTCAACCCAAAAGAAAGCAGCCTATGAGGAAGTTCTGCTCTAAGACATCATGGGCTTCCTCATCACTCTCAGTGCAACTCTCAGAAGATCTCTGGAAAGAAGAGTTTTTTAAATGCTTTAAGCAACACATACATTCAGAAAGAAGAAAGTTCTTTAGATGTGAGATTAGTTCTTTAGACTTCATCTTCAGTCTTAATAGCAGTAGATTAGAGAAAAAGACAGGATCCTCCTAATCACAGTAGGTCTTTTTTAGAAAGCTATATGTCCGAATGCTGTTGAATACAGATTTTATGGATTTCAAATCCAATCAGTCCAGTATACCTTTGAGCTCTACTATAATTTTCCACATTGTTAAGTAACAATGTGATGAGGAATCAAAGAACAAAATATGCATTGCAAATAAGGAGAGGTTCATTCATGCATTTTAAAAGTAACTCTTCTAGGATGGCTAGAATAAGAAATACACAAAATATCAACTGTTGGTGAGGATGTAATGAAACTAGACCTTGGTATTCTGCTGGTGGCAATGTAATAAGGTTCAGCTGCTGTAAAATAGTTTGGTGGCTCATCAAAGAGTTACCGAATTACTACATAATCCAGCAATCCCACTCCTAAGTATAGAACCAAAAGAATTGAAAACAAGTGTTGAAACAAAAATTTGTGAATGGGTGTTCATACAACACTACTTATAATAGTCAAAAGGTAGAAACAACTCAAAAACCAGTGCCTGCAATTCCTATAAAGATCCCAATGATGTTCTTCATAGAAATAGGAAAGCGAATCATGAAATTCATTTGGAAGAATAAAAGAGAGGCCCATAATATCCAAAGCAATCTTGGCATGAAAAGTGAAGAAGTCATCAAAATAGTAGACTTTAAATTATACTACAGAGCTATTAGTAAGAAAAACAGCAGGGTATTGACACTTAAACAGGCATGAAGAAGACCAATGGAACAAAATAGAAGACACAGAGACACAACCACATAAATACAGTTATGTCATCCTAGAAAAAGGTGCCATAATCAAACATTCAAGAAAAGACAGCCTCTTTAACAAATGGTCCTGAGAAAACTAGAAGTCCATATGTAATAGAATGAAATTGAATCCCTATATCTCACCCTACAAAAAACTCAACTCTAAGTGTATCAAGGACCTAGACATAAGACCAGAGACACTGCATTTACTAGAAGAAAAAGTAGGACCAACTCTCCAGCATGTAGGCTTAGGAACTGACTTCCTCCATATGTCTCCTAAAGTGCAAGAAGTAAAATCAAGAATCAATAAATGGGATGGTATCATCTGAAAAAATGATACCTGAAGCTGAAATGATACCAGAAGCTGAAACGCTTCTTCACAGCAAAGGAAACAATCAAGAATGTGAACAGAAATCCTACAGAATGGGAGAAAACCTTTACCAAGAGTACCTCAGATAAGGCATTAATTTCCAAACAAATCAAAAAACACCAGAAAAATAAATAAGCCAATCAATAAGTGGGCAAGGGAACTGAACAGACACTTCACAGAAGAAATATGAATGGTCCAAAAATATATGAAAAAATGTTCAACAGCTCTAGCAATTAGAGAAATGCAAATAAAAATTACATTGAGATTCTATCTCACTCCTGTCAGAATGGCAATTATAAAGAATACAAGTAATAATAAATGGTAAGGATATGAGGGGAAAGGAACTCTCATACATTGTTGGTGGGACTGCAAATTGGTGCAACCACTCTGGAAAACAGTACGGAGATTCCTTAGAAAACTTGGAATAGAACGACCATTTGACCCAGTTATCCCACTCTTCAGTCTATACCCAAATGACTTAAAAACAGCATACTACAGTGATGCAGCCACATCAATGTTAATAGCAGTTCAACTCACAATAGCCAAGCTATGAAAACAATTTAGATGTCTTTCAACGGATGAATAGATAAAGAAAATGTGGTATATACATACAATGGAATAATACTCAGCCATAAAGAAGAATGAAATAATGGCATTTGCTAGTAAAATGGATAGAACTGGAGAGTACTTGCTAAGTGATTAGCCAATCCCCCAAAACCAAAAGCCAATCAGTCTCTCTGATTTTGGTTGCTAACCCAAAACAAGGGAGGTTGAGTAGGGGAATAAGAGAAATCCATTGGATTAGATAAAGAAAAATGAAGGGAAGGAAGGGGGAGGGAAATAGGAAAGACAGTAGAATTAATGAGACATAACTTTTCTAGCCTTGTATTTGAATACACAACCAGGGTAAATCCACATCATGTACAATCATAAGAGTGGGATCCTAAATAGAATAAGTTATATTCTAACTATGTATAATTTGCCAAAATACATTCTATCGTCATGTATAACTAAAAAGAATAGATTAAAATTTTAAAAACTCTATCAACTAATATCTCAATAATCAAAATGTGCTACAGCCATACCACAGAATATTACTCAGCCATAAAGAGGAAATGAAGCACTAATATATGCTACAATACGGTTGAACTTCAGAAACATTATGCTAAGTGAAAGAAGCCAGAAACAAAAGTCACATATTCTTCCATTATATGAACTACTAAGAATAGGAAAATCTATAAAAACAGAAAGCATGTTGGAGATATATCTTTGGTACCACCCTCCCAAAAGTTTTTCATATATATCAGATTGGTGGCTACCAGGAGAGAGAGAGAAAAATGGACAAATGGGGAGTATGAAGTTTCCTTTTTGGATGATGAACTACAACTAGAAACTACAACTAGAATTGGAACTAGAGTTGGTGATTGGAAAATATGTGAATGTACTTGAGTAGAAAAAACAAACTCAGATTCAGTTTCTCCTACTATACTCTCATAACACACAAAACTTTATTTTATTATTTATTTATTTATTCATTCATTCATTCCATTCATTTATTTATTTTTATGTGGTGCTGAGGATCGAACCCAGGGCCTTGCACATGCAAGGCAAGCGCTCTACCACTGAGCCATAACCCCAGCCCCCACATACCACTTTTGACACCTGATTGTAAGGAACCACACACCAAGCAAGGAATCAGTTCTGCAGCAGACATGACAGATTCAAGGTTCCGTCACCAAGACTGCTCCTTCCTCTTTAGATGCCAGTCACAAGCCCCAGGTTGTTTGACCTGGGGCTTCTGACTGATAAATTGGGGTTCCTACAACCTTCTCCTCAGATTCAATTATTGTGTTTCAGCAGCTCACAAAATTCAGGGAATTTTTTTTTTTACTGGTGAATATTACAAAAAGTACAGAGAGAGAGATACATAGCATGAGGTATAAGGGAAGGGACACAGACATCCTTTCCAGAATCTACACATATCCAGCTATCCAAAGCTCTCTAAACCCTGTTTTTTTACTTTTATAAAATCTTCATTGCATAATGCTGAGAGCCATTGCCAAGTAGGTATGACGCATGGCATGACCCAGGTCATTTGCAGTGACATTGCATGTAAGGTGACCTTGCTCAAGGACCAGGGCGGATCCAGGTTTAGGGTGTATCCTGCTGGGATTAGGGAGTATCCTGCTCCTTGGGTTTAGGGCAGTTCCAGGTTTAAGGTGTACCCTGCTGGGAATAGGGCATATCCTGCTGCCTCAGGCCCCCCCCCCTCCTTGAGTTCCCGTTGAGTTCTCGAGGGATTCAGAGAGTATTTGGGATTCAGAGCCCGGTGGAGTGGGAGGATTTTGCCCAGAACGTGGATTTGCCCAGAACGTGTGTGTAAAGTGCCGGTGACAGTTTGAGAATAAAGAGTTGCTGTTTGAATCTACAAGGTGTGTGGTGGCTCATGATTTTGTGCCCAGCCAGACTGCGGCAGCATAAGCATGACTGAAGCATGAAAACAGTGTAGAAACATACGGCAAAAAGGCATGATATAATACTAATAGATTGGATGGGGAAATCCAGCAAGTCCTGATGGTTCAGATTCTTCTTGTTGTTTCAATGCAGCATTCCTTCCTCCATGGAATGTGGCAGGATTCCTCCTGAAATTGGGATCTTATGATCTACTATAAAACAAGATAGGTCAAAGAATTTCTTTATGGCCAGCTCCAAGACAGAAAGGTGGGGGAAGATCAGTTTCTATAGCCTGCCTCGGGGAGATAAAGTAGCCAGGAGCCATGGACATAAACAAAAACTACATATCATTATATCACAATACTAAATGCCAATAAAGTGTTCACTTTAAAATGGTTAAATTTATATTAGGTGAATTTCACCTCTATTTTTTTTGTTATAGATGGACACAATACTTTTACTTTATTTATTATGTGGTGCTGAATATTGAACCCAGTGCCTCACACATGCTAGGCAAGCACTCTAACACTGAGCCACATACCCAGCCCTCACCTTAATTTTTAAAAATGTAATCTTCTTACTTAATAGCAGGTCATGAGGCAACTTTTGTTAATGTGGCTGATGCATCCATCAACCAGTACTTATTAAGCCTATACTATGTGCAAGGCTCTAGAAATAGAGTGATGGATTTTACACATTTGCTGTCTTCAAGAAGCTTAGAGAGTGGGAGGGAGACCAGACATTAATCAAATTCTCACAAAATTTCAGCAAAGTGTCAAGAATGGTGGCTATACAGTACTTAGAGCTAACCCAGCTAGGACCACATAACAACTAAACCTGAACATATAATTCCTTCAACCCCTGCTTTGTTTCCCATTGATCTTAAAATACTTGCTGTTCCACAAGGTCTTACATATAGTTGAGTCTCTTCCTCCTACTTGTCCAATGCTACCTTGCCCTATGCCTCTTGTTTTCACTATCTCTGTTATAGCCCATTGGCATTCTTTCCATTGTGAGCTCTAGAACTCACTCTTCCTAAATCCAGTACTTCTATTCCACCACTCCTCTCAGCATCTATCTTCTATCACCTATCTTCTATCACCTACTTATAATCACCCTTCAGATCTCATCAACTATCACTTTCTCTCTAAGCCTTTTCTAATGACAACTTAAATGAAGAGAGACCAATAACCTGTTTTCTAAAATCTTTGTCTGCTATAGGAAATTTACAATGAGCAAAGTAAAGCATGAAGAAAGACTCAATTCAGTTCCTCAAAAAGCCAAAAACCCAAGTCCCCCCTTAAGTCTCCACAACAACAGTTGTCAACCTCGACCTAAAGAAATCCTTTGTGAATTCCTTGACTCTTCAGAAAGTGTTTTTTAAACCTTGTGATTAGTTTCAGTAAAAACAAGGCAGTGATTGTGACAACAATAACTTTGTATAGTCTACTATGACACTTAGCTCATTAAACATAATTTAATATGACTGGTTATTGTGATGCCTCATTAATTGATTTATTATACTTCACAGAATATTTATCCTGGGTAGTGTTCAGATTCATCATTTCTAGCTGTTTAAACAGTTGATTAAAAATGGTGCTTATGGTTATTTCTATTTTTAAAACAATCAGGCATTAGGCCAGAAATATAATCCCCGATGTAATATTGTTTCTGTGAAGAAAATCAGATTATATTTTTATTACTTTGACTTATAGGAAAATTTCCATGAACATAACCTTCCATAAAGTATAAGGGCAAGTTGTAAAAGGTATTCAGAAGGACCTATCACCCAGAGGTAGTATGTACCATAGAACACAGGTCTGGGACCAAGGCAAACATGATTCAAATCAGCCAGTCATGTGCTATTCTCGTTTCACACCTACCTCATTTAATAATCATAAACCAAGGCAGAGTTATTGTTCAAAGTAATGATTTCTCTACAAGCAGCAAGAAATTAACCAATCTATAGACTGTCCCATGAAAAAGACTTCACCAAAGCTTTCAAAGGGCATTTATACAATAAAGCACATCTCTGTGCTTTTTGGAATCTGAAAGTAACTTACATTTTTAAGAATAACAACTCAATGATTAACAGATACTATGCATTTATTTACATGACATCACAATTAACAAAGATTATAAAAAATTATTAATAAATGAGTAAGCAATAGTAAGTAATTACCACCATTATTTCTTGTATCATAGTTTCCAACTATTGGGCAATTAATTGACTATCTATATATCCCATTCCAAAAGGAAAAATAAGACTAGTATGTTTGTTTTTAGTGGTTTTCATCTACATCCTAAAATGCTTTTAACTATGAAATATTAATTCATGATGTGTGTTAAAACCTTACTAAAATCAAAGTATAGCTTCTATTTGGTCTTAGTAAATACTGCCTCCTATGAAAGAACCTGCTAAAGGGTGGTATGGAGTAAGGAAGGAGAACTGCAGGCTGAAAGAGTTTTCAGTATGAGCTGTCACAAGCTGAGCGGTCCGTGGGATGCATGTGGATCACCATGCATGGAAGCCTAGTGGATAGAGACATCTGGTATCTGGGAATGGCCAGTGGACATTTCCTCTGGTCAACTGCCCAGGGACAATGTGAATGTCTTTCCTACTCTGCAGTGCCCACATAGCAAGTGAGATGGGTGTGACCTGCCAAGATGTCAATCAACCTGCTGACTACAAGAAATCATGAAGCAAGACTCTGCCCTTGAAACCTTACCCCTGCCTTTGATGTACCCCCTTAAATAATTTTCCCTTTGTCTAGTTCCAGAACCCATGTGGACTAGATCTATCAGGGGCTTCATTTCCTGTAAATATATTTCTGGGTATCTGTGCTTTGTTATTTGCTAATTATCTGAGATTGTAAGTTTTAGGGTGGCTTGGATTCCCATGGGCAAAAAGAACCCCGCAAAGAGACACTGGCCATTGTCCCCTACTCCAAAAATTGGCCAGGAAAGAAAGCTTTAAAACATTAAAATCCAAAATTCAAGGGCAGCATAGCATAGCAATAAGGAAAACCTTTCATCAATATTAAAAAAAAAATGTATGAATTTTATCCCTTCAGCTTTTCTATCCCTATGCTGAAAGAGTGTGTGTGTGCTCTGGAGTTGACAAATAATAAAACCCAGAAAAATTATTTTTAAAAATTTATTACAGATTATAAGTGGCTTGAAGTCATTCTTCCCTTCTAGTTCCCCTAGCTATATGTCCCTGCTACTAGGCCTGATGGTTACAACTCAAAAAGGACAGGATCCCACTTATCTTACCTGATTATGACCAGAGTACATGAGCAGGTTTTTTATTCCACATCCTCCTCATGCCCTCCAAAGCTACCACTTTGCCACTCTCCCATCTAACAGCTCTTACCCTCTTTCTTCACTCTTTAACCTTCTGCTATTATACAAGGTTATCAGTTGATAAATAGGACCAGATTGTGGTGAAGTCTAGATCACTTTGCTTCTTTTACCTGCATACTACGTCTCACTAACCTCTGAGCAAGGGCTATGCCAGCTCCTGCCATAAACAAGTGGACAATCTCGCGGGGTTGACATAAAACCCAAGTAGGATGTCAATGAAGGAAGTGTATAAATACATTTGTAGCACACTGATAAGTAAACAAGTAAGAAGAAAGGAATAAGGGTTACTAAATTCAGAGACTAACTAGGGCCAGATAAAGTTAGTCTAAAATTTCCATAAGATTAATGTGTATCTGTTGCCTCTTCTAATCCAGAATATGACCAAATTATTTTTAAACATGTAGATTTCACACATGCCATGCTCCAAAGCTAGAGTTTACATATGACAACATATGCTGTGCTTGGTTTCAGGGATAATCTAAGTAAACCTGATTTTCTTCAGCTATTCTAACTGTATTTTTTTACTAGTGATCCACATTAAGAAGGCTCTGCTATCATCACACTGGTTTCCCACTTGATTTTCTTTACAAATATCTCAGTTTATTTCCAACTGCTGTTCTCTTAGACTGGAACTGCCTGCATGGATCTCCTTGAAAGTAACCTGAAGGTTCAACTAATGCCAAATTCAGCAGCCTGATTAAGAGTCCCTGCAAGATATGGAGGGTTATAGGTACATAAAACTGGTAAAAACTTACAGACTGGATTTCCCCTTCAGGTGATTATAGCCAGTGATTCTTGGAGCTCTGTGTCTTATTCTCTTAGTACAAACTGGAATATGCAACACCTAATTGTGTTATGAGCAGACGAACAGTCTGATAGATACATAGACAGTTGCTAGCTAGCTAGCTAGCTAGCTAGTTGGTTGGATGGCTGTATGAAGGGAAGGAAGTATTAGAAATAAACATGGCTTACTGGTTTGACTAAAACAGCGTGGGCCCCAAAATGTTAAAAAAAAAAAAATCAGAGGTGCTATGATATTTGTGATTATAATGACCCTCCTTCAGAGATCATAACAATTACCAAGTTGTTCCAAAGTGGCCATATAAAGGACAGTGAAGTAGAACATAATGGCTAAGTTTGTGGGTTCTAGAACCAGATGTCTGGGTTCAATTCCTGATTCTGCCACTTACTAGCTATATGACCTGGGGCAAGTTCCATAACCACATGGTAGGTATCTCAGCTTCTTCTCTAGTCTAAATGGGGATGATAATGATGACTATAAAGTGACAGTGAAACAGTACAAACAATAAGTACTCAAAAAATGTTAGTTACTATTACATAGCACAATAAAATAGTAAATTCCTTTGCCAATAACCAGTTGCCTCCAATACAGATAAAACATACCATATAAAATATGTAAAACTAATACAAATACTGAAATACATCTGTAAAGTTATTATACATGAAGCTCAGTGGGCACAAATGGAATCGACACTAACATTTTTTTCTAACTAAAATAAAGAGAGAAAGATGGAAGCAAAGAGAAAGGAAGTTTGCAAAATCAAAATGACCAAGAATATTTCTGTAAATGAACAATGCAACACTAACCTGATGACACTTTTTCACAGAAAAAAAGATAATGGTACACTGTGATTTCACTCAAGACTTCAATGTAACATTCAAAATGCTTGCAAAAGGGGAAGAAGCAAAACCAACTCCTAAAGATTTCTTTAAGGTTATTATAAATGACTCAGTTTAAAGTTGAATGTGTGTTGTAGCTGAGAGTAGAGGGCTCTGGGTAGGCACTAGGTAGAAGTAGAAATAAACAGCAAGCATAATCAAATGTACACAGCCTGGCATAGCACGTGACTCTGCAATGCTTGCCTTGCGAGAAAGGCTGGGTGCTGGTAGTGAAAGTACACAAACAGGCAGGCAATAGGAAGAAACCGCCCATCCTGACCTGGTGGCACCCTAACTAAAGGAGAGAAGATGGTCAAAACTGTGAATGGCTTTGGACAAACAGAGGGCTACAGATTAAGAACTGGAAAGAAATAGCTGACCTCAGACATTCATCTTCTATTCTTTTCAAATTAAATCAAATGGTCTATGTGTATAGACACATGCACACTTGTGAAATTACCTAAATTAAAGGACTGCCCTTTATATTGGAAAAACACATGGAATGAACACAGCAATAAGCATCATTTCCATGCTAAATTAGGAAGCTTATTTTACCAGAAAGTCAACCATGAATCTTAGTTGCCCCTGAGTCTCAGTTTTCCCATCCATAAAATGTGAGAGCTGAATGAAAAGTTTCCTGTGGGTATCCAATATTCTCCGGATTTACCAAAAATTTAGCAAGTTAGAACCCTGAAGCAGGAATGTTCAAAATGGTTAAATGAACACAAACAGCATTTACCTTAAAAAATGTCAGATGATTAAGTGGTTAAAGGATCATGACCAGCCCAAGGTTCTGGTAGATATAGCTATCTTCCTCTTCCTCAGTTTCTCCAGTGTACCTCATCTCACCAGGAGTTAGATTCATTCCTTTCTCCTTGTCACTGATAAGCCTCAGGCTCAAGAGACCCTCTGCACTGGAAGCCCATATCCTCCAGTCAGCTCAAAACTAGCTCTCAGCTGGTATCCTGGCATCAAGCATTGCTAGAATACCACTTCTCTAAACAGCAGTGGCCCTGTGTTTGATTTTGATGACTAGTGAGCAACGTGCGACAGAAGTGAACCAGGAACTCCTCCGGAACTTCTGGTTTTAAGAAATTTAGAGAAATTGACTTAAGTATTTCTGCATTTTCATTAATGCATTTACTAATAGCTAATGTCTAAGGCAATTTACTTTTATTTTTTTAAGAGAGAGGGGGGGAAGAGAGAGAGAGAGAATTTTTTAAATATTTATTTCTTAGTTTTTGGCGGACACAACATCTTTGTTTGTATGTGGTGCTGAGGATCGAACCCGAGCCACACGCATGCCAGGTGAGTGCGCTACCGCTTGAGCCATATCCCCAGCCCGCAATTTACTTTTAATATCAAGAGGTCAGGGATTTTTTTCAGAGAAAAATGTATGAGTATATGAATGTAGGGGGTGGAGCAGTAGGAAGAAACCTAAATATAGTACACATATTCAGGTGAGTAGAGAAAATGAGACCTCAATGTGCCTCAGTATACTAAGTACAAACTGCATTAATAAGAGCTGTTAAGCACTAAGTTTCTTGAACTGCCATAGCAAGAGGGAAGCTGTGACCACTATGGAGATTACTCAGACAGTTGAAATTTCATTATAGATTTTTTCTGGTTTTACTGTGATCCTCCAAAATTGTTTATCTTACATGTTTATATTTAAAAGTTTATAATAAAAGACCATGTGTGGCTTGACCTTGACAAACAGTGCCTCTTGCATGAACCCTGGTAACCTCTGACTGTTAACCAGTATGTTATATAACAAAATGAAATACGATTTGCTGAGGGGTATCAACTTTCCAGTTGTTTCCAACCTGGTAAATACTGGGTTTCCTTCATAAATAATTTTTCCCCAAAAGAATTCCTAAACAACTAAATTATAAGACCTTCATTGTGTTGGTGGCTATAAATTTCAGTAATCATCACTTCTGAACTTAGTTGAGCAGGCTGGCATCTATTTGATAATCAGGATTAAATAGCTAATCAAAACCAACTTTGTAAATGTTTAAGTAAGGTTAGGTTGAGCAACTGTCCATAACTTAAGGCATGCAATCCACCATGTAACCACTAAAGTTTACTGTACTTTTGCCACTGTTTTTTTTTTCTTTTCTTTATAAATAAATAAGTAGACAAATATATGAATAAACATCCAGTCATCCATCCAATATAATGAAAGCAGGATTTAAAGCCTATTGACAACCATAAAAGACTACAAAGAAATGCCTTCATTCACTACTGGGAATACACGTTAAAAATTTTAAGGTAATCCAAATAAGTATATCATAACTAAAGGATTTTGGCTGCATTTCTAAAATAGCATGTTCATTTTTAGAGTCTGTTGTTTACACAAAACAGACTCGCTTGGAATAAATGCCAGAGGGGCTGGGGTTGTGGCTTAGTGGCAGAGTGCTTGCCTAGTATGTGTGAGGCACTGGGTTCGATCCTCAGCACCGCATATATTTAAATAAAATAAAGATCCATTAACAACTACAAAATACTTAAAGAGAATAAATGCCAGAGTTTGGAGTAGGAAGCACCTAACCTAAAACCTCAGTCAGACTCAGACTCCTGACAGTATCTGCAGAGGGAAAAGATTGGTGAGAGTTATTGCCAGATATTCCTGTGGCATTTATACAGAAGATGCCTTTGAAAAACTAAATGAAACCCAAAGGCCAATCACATCCATGACTTCCATCCAACTGCCCATCCCTATCATCATCTCTTATGGCTGTTTCTTCTACCCTACATTTGTACTACTACTCTTCCCCTCCCCTACTCCTCTCATTTAATGATTAAATTATGCTCTGTAGAAGCTGACATCTATATTAATCACATCTCTATATCCTTAACATCAGAAACCCTTTCCTACAACTATCTACATTTCTTGAGACTTGAGTCTTCTGAAGACTCTTCACCTTTTATCTACATCCCAGAGAGCCAGAGCTTACTCTTGCCTCCCCAATTGCTTGCTCACACCATCTGGAGATACCAGCTTCCTCATCATGGTCATCTACTCTTCTCCTGGACATTTTTTTTCTTTCATTTGGGTCACTGGCAGCGTCTCCATTCCATCTCCTGCTATCATGTCTATGTGCAACACTTATTCCATAGTTATTGGGACTTTCTTGTCTCTAGTGACCTTTACCTTCCATCATCATCTCTATGAAACATAGATCTCTGTCACTTACTGACACTGATGAAAACACTGAAACTTGAACTTGGCTTTTGGTCCTGTTTTTTATGTCAGCTCTTGCTATAGTACTTGGAAATTGCATTATTATGAACCCCTCACATCTAGAAATCTAGATCACCAAGTCCCAGAACTCCTTTCATCTATGGGTCTTTACCTCCACGTACTACAGCCAACAACTCCATGAGGAGAGACCAGGAATTGTTATTACCTTACTGCTTTATCTTCTAATTTGTTGTTTTTTGGTACCAGGGATTGAACCTGAGGGCACTTAACCATTGAGCCACATCTCCAGGTCTTTTTATGTTTTGTTTTGAGACAGGGCCTTTCAAATCACTGAGACTGTATTTGAACTTGTGATCCTCCTGCCAAGCCACTAGGATTACAGGCGTGTGCCACCATGCCCAGCTCGACTTTTGGCTTTTTTTTTTTTTAATTGGTTGTTCAAAACATTACAAAGCTCTTGGCATATCATATTTCATGCACTTTTGGCTCTTTAAGACATCTAGTTTCTTGATCCTACTCTTGGTTTTTCAAAGTCCTTTTACCTGAACTTTCCCTATGACATCTAAACACTATATTCACTCATGGAACCTATTTTCTCACTGGCCTTCTTGATTTCTTCCACACCTGGCTTTCTGCCATAATTGACCTATCTGTAGCACTCAAAATCTAGGACCACTTTCAGAAACGTCTTTTTTCATTTCTTTTTTTTTTTAATATTTATTTTTTAGTTGTAGTTGGACACAATACCTTTATTTCACTTATTTATTTTTATGTGGTGCTGAGGATCGAACCCAGGGTTTCACATGTATGAGGCGAGCGCTCTACCACTGAGCCACAACCCCAGTCCTTCATTTCTTTATATAGGAAGCCAAGGACAATTTTGATAAAACTGCACTAAAGTAAAGATTTATCACAATTACAAATTCCTCAGTGCTTCCCCCACACAACTCCCACATATCCTTATTCATCTTCCTCTTTACCTACCCTAAGTTCTCATTTAAAACCTTCATGACTCTTTTCAAGTTTCCTACTATACTCCTCTCCATGTGGGAAACACTGCCCCTATATCCTTTCCAAAAATCAAGGGTATTCCCTTACACTTCCCTATGTGTGAATTGTCAGCTCTTGCCCTCCAGTTTGAGAAGTTGATATCTTCTCCTGTTCAAGACTCATAAAGAGCCTCCCTCCACCTATGTTCTTGATCTCTCTCTTCACATCTTTTTGCCCCAGTGTTATCCCATCTCCCCTATAGTGTCAACTAATGCATCTCTGCTTTCTATCTCCCCATGGTTCCTTAACTATGCTTAAATACTTCTTAAAAAAAAAAAAAAACATGACTTCCTTGACAAAGGACCTTCTTTCTATAGCTGCTTCTTTCTCTTCCATCTACAGGGCCCAGTGTAAAGGTATATTCTTTAGGGCAAAAGATTTTTGTTTGTTTTGATACCACTAACACCAGCAATATCTGGTACATAGGAGCTCAATAAACAAATGCTAAAGAAATTACTAGCCTCCTCAAAAGAATACACTATATTTTCTAACATGCTCCTCCCCCCCATTCCCCCCTCTGTAAAATGGTTAGTCCCTGGCTCTATATGCCCCACAACTTTAATTTGCCAAATCCAATGGAAAGTTCCTATCTTTAACTTTTCTCTAAGCACTGACACTATTAGCTATATTAGCCCTGAAAGACTGTTTTCTCCTTTGCTTCTATGATACCACTATTCTCTGGACATTCCTTTTGAGTTTCCATTGTCAGATCAGGTTGTCCTGCCAATAATAAATGTTGGTATTCCCCTAGATATACTAAATACTACATATTGGTATTTCCCTCAGTTATTCTCCCTGAGTAACCTAATCCTTATGTGTGGCTGTAATCACCATCTATGTGCTGATGACAACAAAAAGGTATACCTCCAGTTCCAGACTTATCTTCTGAGCTCTATACACAATATAAAAATAATGACAACCATTAACATTTGAGGGTTTATGTCCCAAAACAGAATTCTATGCTGTTTGCATATATTTACTCATTTAGTCCTTACAACCAGCCCATAGGGAAGATGTCATTATTCTTACCGCTAATGTAGAGATGAGGAAGTGCAAGCACAGAAAGAAACTTGCCCAAGGCTACACAGCCAGCCAATAAGTGGTAGAGAAGGTATATAATGATATGAGTACCCTTTATTTAAGCAGCTTTATTTATACATAATTAACAGACCATAGAATTTACTCATTTAATGTAACTGTTTTTAATATATTCATAGCACTGTGAAACTACCAACAAAATCTAATTTTAGAACATTTTCATCACCCCCCAAAAAAATCCAGTACCCACTGGTGATTGCTCCTTTTTCATATGTTTTAACTTTGATTTTAGAAACTAAAACTTCAAGATAATTTATTGTGGCACTACTCACAATAGCTAAGACATGGAATCAGCTTCAGTGCTCATCAACAAATGAGCAGATAAAGAACATGTGGTATATATAAACAATGGAGTTTTACTCAGCCATAAAGAAGAATGAAATCCTGCCAACTGCAGCAAAATGGATGAAACTGGAAGACATTATATTAAGTAAAATAAATCAGACTCAGAAAGACAAATATGCTTCCTCTCATATATAGAAACTAAAAAAAAGTTGACCTGAAAGTAGAATAGTGATTACTAGGGATTAGGACAGGTGTATCATGTGCATTAGGAGAAGAGGTGGGGAAAAGGAGTTGGATTTGATCAGTGCACACCACATGCATGTATGGAAATATCACAACGAATCCCATATATGTATAATTAATGTTAATTTAAAAACTTAATAAAGAAATTAAAAATACTAAGCCAATTAACACAAGTAGTTTCCTTTTTTAACATTAAATGTACATATATTGGTTTTACAATACAAGATTGTTTTCATGTGTTTAAAGCTTTCCACCAGGATTAGATTCATCCATATGTTATGCCAGATCTAAACATGAAAAAGTCAAATATTCCTACAATTAGACAAATATTGCAGCATTAATAATGTTACCTACCAGAAGGCAGATATATTCAACTCTCACATGAACAACAGTAAAAAAGAGAATACCTCTGAGAATGAATAAAGCCTGACCTCTCCTTACAAACACAATTTTACATAATGCATGTGTCTAGTTTTGTGGAGAACAGAACCAAATGTTTAGCCAGAAGGATATATAAATGGCCATTATCAATAACATATACAGCATAAATGATAGTGCTTAACAAAAGAAAATGTATCCTAATTAGAATAAGTCATACTCCATATATGTTAAAATACACTGCAGTGTCATTCGTAACTAAAAAGAATTTTTTAAAAGACTGAAAAAAATAACACAAGAAAATGAAAAAAGCTTTGAAAAACAGGTTCATTAGGCTTTTATTGACTATAATTAAAAGAGGTATTTCCCATGCTGCTCTGGGTAAAGAGATGTAGCAAGAGTAAAACTGCATTGCTGATGTCAGCTCTCCTTGCCCAGTGACTGCAAAATGCTAATGAATTATTTCCAAACTAATTTTCTTCTTGAGGACTTGGAAGAGATCAGGAAAGGAAATACGTAGATTGTAAGAAGTAAGGGAAAAGAATGACCACTGAAGAAAAGCATCAATATCCCATTGTACAAAGGATAATTTTTTCAAATGTCCATTTCTGTCCAAATGTCTTTCCCTTTCATATACCTTGCACCTAACTTGAGTTCTGAAATGTGTCATTTTAAAATAAGCCAGGTTTCTATTTCACAGCTCCCAAAATAACCTTGAAGGCATCACTGGTGTGAATGTACAGCTCTTTGTGTGTATCTGAGATAAAGGTATATAGGGTGAACTCATCCCCTAGATCACACTATGTACTCTTTGCTCAAGTCAAGAATCATTCATCAA